>NC_086452.1:45816641-46116641 GCF_028390025.1 Pseudophryne corroboree
GAAATTGTAGGTGGGGGGGTTATTATTTTAAGTTCCTACTTTTGGAGATCAAGCCATAATAACATTCATAGAATTACTAGGCATCGCCGACGTCCGAACTCTGGGGGTCACTCCGAGTTGATCGCTCACTAGCTGTTTTTAGTAGCCGTGCAAGCGCTATGCCGCCTCCCACTGGGAGTATATTTTAGCTTAGCAGAAGTGCGAACGAAAGGATCGCAGAGCGGCTACAAAATAATTTTGTGCAGTTTCAGAGCAGCTTCAGACCTACTCAGCGCTTGCGATCACTTCAGACTGTTCAGTTCCTGCTTTGACGCCACAAACACGCCCTGCGTTCGCCCAGCCACGCCTGCGTTTTTCCTGCCACGCCTGCATTTTTCCTGGCATGCCTGCGTTTTTTCGAACACTCCCTGAAAACGGTCAGTTGACACCCAGAAACGCCCACTTCATGTCAATCACTCTGCGGCCAGCAGTGCGACTGAAAAGCTTCGCTAGACCTTGTGTGAAACTACATAAGCCGTCGTGAAAGTACGTCGCGCGTGCGCATTACGCCGCATACGCATGCGCAGAAGTGCCGTTTTTTTTGCATCATCGCTGCGCAGCGAACATTTTCAGCTAGCGATCAACTCGGAATGACCCCCTCTGTTTAGAACTGTCCTAAAACTATTTTTTAGGAAGGAGCAAATATAGTAAAGATCCGTACATTTGCCCTCATTCCGAGTTGTTCGCTCGGTATTTTTCATCGCATCGCAGTGAAAATCCGCTTAGTACGCATGCGCAATGTTCGCACTGCGACTGCGCCAAGTAACTTTACTATGATGAAAGTATTTTTACTCACGGCTTTTTCTTCGCTCCGGCGATCGTAATGTGATTGACAGGAAATGGGTGTTACTGGGCGGAAACACGGCGTTTCAGGGGCGTGTGGCTGAAAACGCTACCGTTTCCGGAAAAAACGCAGGAGTGGCCGGGGAAACGGTGGGAGTGCCTGGGCGAACGCTGGGTGTGTTTGTGACGTCAACCAGGAACGACAAGCACTGAAATGATCGCACAGGCAGAGTAAGTCTGGAGCTACTCTGAAACTGCTAAGTAGTTAGTAATCGCAATATTGCGAATACATCGTTCGCAATTTTAAGAAGCTAAGATTCACTCCCAGTAGGCGGCGGCTTAGCGTGTGTAACTCTGCTAAATTCGCCTTGCGACCGATCAACTCGGAATGAGGGCCATAACCTGTGGCCATATGGAATGGGTTTGTTGAGTCGACCCTATTTAGGTAGACACTCACTGGGTTGACCAGTATTGGTCGACAGGCAGTAGGTCAACACCTGGAAAAGGCCGACATGGTCGGCAGGTCAACATGGAAAAAGGTCAACATGGAAAGGGTCGATTTTTTTTATTTTTGGTGTTGTTTTCTTTGGAAAGTGTCCGGGAACCCCAATTAGTGCACCGTATCACCATGGATGGCGGCTTTGGGGAAGGTGCCTCGCTACACTACCGCTGCGCTTAGGTTAGTATTCCCAATCATAGTCTACATGAATTGTAAAGTATGAAAAAGTTTTTAAAATTTAACAAAATTGTGAAAAACCCATGTCGACTCTTTCATGTGTCGTCCTTTTCCACGTCAACCCAATGCTTATGTCAACATTTTCCAGGTGTCGACCTAGTGCATGTCGACCAATAATGGTCGACCTATTGAGTGTCGCCCTAAGTGAGGTCGGCCTAAGGACCGTATCCCGGCCATATAGAGGGGAATCACTTCAATGGTCTAGTACAGTGGTCTTCAAAACATTTTCATCTAGGTATCTCCTGGCAGCCCGTTTGCGGAATTAGTACTCCCGAGTCCTAACACTTGCAAATCAAAATATTGCTAATAAATATAATTGCTGCTTCAGAATTAGCACGTAATGCGAATGCAACTCTGAATGTCCGCTGCGAAGGGAAGGATAATGCGGCTGTACGCCAACAATATCAGTAGTATACAATATGAATTTACTTGAGCTGCAACCACAACATGTAATATGTGGGACAGAACTGTTGCTCATACCCCAGTGGCAACAGCTTCTCCTACCAAGTCTGCTGTCTGCTCTTAGCACACTGGTCTAGAGATAGACAGGAGAGCAGCTGCTGGCAAGAAGGGACAGGCTTCTTACCATTAGGTGGGAGAATGTGTGCTTAGGAAGTTCAGTTCTGTCTCCTACTGGTCATACTATGTATGTAGTACTGCATTAATTATGGGATGTTTTTCCTTTTCTAGACCTCTTATGCTATTGGTATTTGATAAATATGCTTTAGACTCTTCCCCCCACAACTATACTGTAGACCAGTGTTTCCCAAACTTTCTCTTTTGGGAAACCTAACAGATTTCCCCAGTGTTTTGTTTAGTGTCCACAGTCATAGAGGTAGTCTTTGTTGGGCCAACGCTTTGCGTTAGATTTGCTTACATTTTTCTGGCAGTGACGCTGTAGTCTGACACAGGGAGTGCTTGTGACAAGATTTTATGGTCAGAATGATGAGTTTACCAAAGTTATGTCACACCCAGCTTAAAGTAAAACCATACCAAGGCTCTGAGGGACCGTCGTCCAACAAGGTTGCAAATGGCTGATTAACTACTATGTTAGGGTGGACAGGTGCAAGAAAAAGCAAATATGTGTTGGAGACAGATGAACGGTGTTCCAACAAATAGTCTGCCGTACTGAAGATTGCGGTAATTAAATAATGTTAATTGGCCAGATATGCCTGGCACGGCGGGGAGTGTGACCCCACAGGGGTCTGTGGGGGGGAATTCAAATGTTATCGCCCCCAATCTCCCGTCTAAAGTGACAGGAGATCGCAGGGGGCGATATCCATTTGATGCCCCCTATCATGCTGATCGCACCCATTAGGTACGCAGCTAAATCGGACTAAAGTAATAGGCACGATCGGGAAAAGAGATGATTGGGCGCCCAAACGGATCACTTTTCACACATTTCAGCTCGCCACCCCTGGCGGGTGCAAGCTGAGATGTAGACGCCGGCAGCGCATCACGCCCGAATAGAGCTACATTTGAATATCTCCGGCGCCATCTAGTGGCTGCCGTCCAAGAAATCATTTGAATTTCGTCCTATATGTCTTTAGCATCTCAACCTCATTCTATGTCCCAGGTGATATCAACTGAGGTGTCACTGGACAAGTACAGCCCAGGAAGACTGAGAGCACGTTGGGATGGTGCCCTGAGGTACCTAGGCTGGGAGGTTCTGCCCATAATGGCACAATACAGGAAGGTAATCTATAATTGTCCTAGAAATTGTTGCTCTATATTATTGTAGCTTAATATTGGCAAAGACACTTTCCCCGACATGATGGATGTAGTGTCTGTCTCCATTAACTGTATAAGTAATTGTACAGTGGGAATCTACACAAGATGGAAATGGGGAGAGAGACACTGAGCAATTTAGCTATAATCTGTTACCTTTAGCTCAAACAATGGCAGTGAGACGCGCAGCGCTGGTGGCAAACATTTCCTCTCCCATAATTAACCCAACATTTCCTCTCTCCCCCATAATTCACCCAATCCTATAACATGACACAAATGATCTGTCTATCACCACAAATCCTGACGTCTGCGGCTAATATGAGTATTTAAAGAAGGCATTAGCTGTGTCTGCTGCCACCGAGTCCTCTGTTCTAGCGAAAGCCGGGCGATTTACATTAACATTAACTCGGCTAATGTAATGTGACTCTGAGTTAATTCAATGTATGAATATTAGCTCCATCAGCCATTTATTGCCTAAAGCTTTCACATTAGCGACAGTAAAAACTATTGCAGAAAGTCCAAACGTCCAATTTGCTTAGCACAAAGTCTCCGAGTTTACCACAAACATAAAAGGATTTTTCTGGAAGCATCGATATGCGCCCAACGTTCTAGGAAAAAAATAAAAAGGAGCGCCTAAAATGAGGCTAGAAAGATGTATAAACTTCCTAAGAGCGGTGTAATAAAGTTACGTTATATAGATTGTCGTTGATCTTCCTATAGGGCCTGGATTTTTATAGAATGCAAATGAGGGGACGTTCATTTGAAATGTCATTGGTTGTATCTGTGGGCACAGCCGTTGATTTGCGCTATCTCCACCGTGAGAACCACGCCTCCTTTTCATTAATAAGAGACAGTTTGCCGTGCGATTAGGCAAACGCCGCTTAATATATGGGGCGGTTTGTATAACAACCATGTATAAAAATCAGCATGGTTTGTCTACCTGTCGATTGGTCAGAAAGCTTGTGGGTGGCTTTAGTAAATCTGCCCCTCAGTTTAATTAAATCACTTAGAGGTTTGTGCATACTGCATCTTTAGGGTCTCATTTAATACCCCTTTCAGACTAGCAAAGATTCACGGGTTATTGCATAGTCTGAAAGGGCCCTAAAGCAATATCCCAGGTTGAAGACGGACCTGGGTTGAAGACGGATTCGACCAGGGCCGGACTGGGACCAAAAGTAGGCCCTGGCATTTTTGAAGCACACAGGCCCACCTCGGTGTCAGCATCTGACTCCTCCCCTTACTATTCGCGACTCCTCCTACTTCTTAGTCTACGCTCTTACAAATATAATTAATATTATAACAACATACAAGTGTACATCATTCTGTATTAAAATACACACAACCATTGGTTGAAGTGGAAATGTTGAAGTGAGGGGTATGGAAAAATAAAGGTTGTAACTAAGCGCACGCGCTCCAGAAAAGGGGCGTGGACATGCACGCGCCCCATTCTGTAGAATGAGAGCGTCTGTGTGCACTCCCGGCGGGGCCAATCGGCGACCAATCAGACAGAGAGTGTCCCATAGAGGTATTGTGTGCGCGCGCCAAAAATATGGGTGTGGCCAATTAAAATGGGACGTGATACACAGACATATGCCCCCAATAGTGCAGTGCCAGATCCACAATTGCCCCCACAGTGCCAGGTATACAAATGGCCCCACAGTGCCAGGTATACAAATGCCCCCACAGTGCCAGATCCACAAATGCCCCACAGTGCCAGATCCACAATTGCCCCCACAGTGCCAGGTATACAAATGGCCCCACAGTGCCAGGTATACAAATGCCCCCACAGTGCCAGATCCACAAATGCCCCACAGTGCCAGGTATATAAATGCCCCCACAGTGGCAGGTATACAAATGCCCCACAGTGCCAGGTATATAAATGCCCCCACAGTGCCAGATCCACAAATGCCCCACAGTGCCAGGTATATAAATGCCCCCACAGTGCCAGGTATACAAATGCCCCCACAGTGCCAGGTAAACAATTGCCCCCACAGTGCCAGCCAATTGCCCCAACAGTGCCAGGTATACAAATGCCCCCACAGTGCCAGGTATACAAATGCCCCCACAGTGCCAGATCCACAAATGCCCCACAGTGCCAGGTATATAAATGCCCCCACAGTGCCAGATCCACAAATGCCCCACAGTGCCAGGTATATAAATGCCCCCACAGTGCCAGGTATACAAATGCCCCACAGTGCCAGGTATATAAATGCCCCCACAGTGCCAGATCCACAAATGCCCCACAGTGCCAGGTATATAAATGCTCCCACATTGCCAGGTATACAAATGCCCCCACAGTGCCAGGTAAACAATTGCCCCCACAGTGCCAGCCAATTGCCCCCACAGTGCCAGGTATACAAATGCCCCACAGTGCCAGGTATACAAATGCCCCCACAGTGCCAGATCCACAAATGCCCCACAGTGCCAGGTATATAAATGCCCCCACAGTGCCAGATCCACAAATGCCCCACAGTGCCAGGTATATAAATGCCCCCACAGTGCCAGGTATACAAATGCCCCACAGTGCCAGGTATATAAATGCCCCCACAGTGCCAGGTATACAAATTTCCCCACAGTGCCAGGTAAACAATTGCCCCCACAGTGCCAGGTATACAAATTCCCCCACAGTGCCAGGTAAACAATTGCCCCCACAGTGCCAGGTATACAAATGCCCCCACAGTGCCAGCCAATTGCCCCCACAATGCCAGGTATACAAATGCCCCCACAGTGCCAGCCAATTGCCCCCACAATGCCAGGTATACAAATGCCCCCAGTGCCCCCCACAGTGCCAGCCAATTGCCCCCACAGCAGCTTACTTACCGCTGCTGCTGCTGCTCCTCCGGCTGTGATGTGAGGGTGTCAGGAGCTCAGAGCACGCTAGCGCGGCTATGTCTGGCGGCGTGTAGCGGACTTCTAACCAGCCGCCGGTTCGTGAGCCAATCAGAGCTCACGGACCGGCAGCGGCGGCTCCTGATTGGCTGCCGGTTGTGTGATGTTCGTATGCCCCCCCCCCCCCCCTCCCCTACATGCTTGCATGGGTTTTCCACAGGTGTTTTCGCCCACTATACCAAAAAAACACGCAGGTAGGTTAATTGGCTGCAGAGTATAATGTGCCCTAGTGTGTGCGTGCGTGCTTTTGTGTCATAGCACAATGTAACATGATGGTGCTATATACTGTAAGTAATTGGTTATAATTAAATTGGTAACACTGTAAGTATATAGCGATTCTAGACTGTACGCTCCAATGAGGCAGGGACTGATGTAGATGACAGATATTCACTGTACAGCGCTGCTAAATTGTTGGCGCTATGTAAATGATAATAATAAGGGATAAAAATAATTTTCCGTGCACATATCTTGGCAGCAACATATAAACGGCGTATAAAGAAGACATAAGTGGCGATCGCTGCATCATCGATCTGTAAATGATCAGACAGCGATAACATATTTAGAATAACAGGTGACACTTCCCCCTTAATGTTTCCGGAGGACCCCCTGGACTGCGCCTGCTTTATAACTTTCCTCTGTCAGGGATTCTTAATACTGGTATGCCACCTGCCTAAGTGCTTTTTGAGTGACCCGACATCACACTTGATTAAGCTTCCTGCATCTCGTCGTCTTTCCCTGGCATCCAGACCCATTAAAGGTATTTTGATCTTTCATAGCAAGATCATCCCACTTCTTTCTCATCCTAATTATGCAACTATAAGCAATTTTTCCAGACATCAGCCGGTGGGAACATTAATAACTCAGCTTGGCAGTCGTCAGGACTACCTGCTTACCCAGATCTAACATTATCTTTCTCCTCCGTCCGGTTCAGTCGCGTGTGGTACAAAATGTAGTAAAAAAACAATAATGATATGTCGAGATGAGCGGGTTCGGTTCTCAGAGAACCGAACCGTACCGAACTTCACCATTCGAGTCCGGTTCCGAGCCAGGCTCAGGTTTTCCCGCCTGACTTGGAAACCCGAACGAGGCAAAATGTCATCATCCCACTGTCGGGATTCTCACGGGATTTGGATTCCATATAAGGAGCCGCGCGTCGCGGCCATTTTCACTCCAGTCTCGGAGAGTGTAGTGAGAGGACATGTCTCCGTCCTCAGTGTCTGTGTGGGCGGAAAGTGAGGTGGCGATTCTTGTGCTGTCTTGTGCTGCTCAGTCCAATCCAGTGTAGTCAGTGTATTGTGCTGCATCAGTCCAGCCAGTCACAGTGTTTGTGTCCTCTGCTGCTATATGTCCCCAGTGCTGCTGTATAAGTCCCTTGCATTTTTGCTGTGTTGTCTTGCATCAGACCAGGGGTAGTGTCTTGTGCAGCATCAGTCCAGTGACCAGTCACAGTGGTGGTGTCCTCTGCTGCCATATATCCAGTGTTACTGCCGTATAATTCCCGTGATACTGGCGTATAATTCCCGTGATATTGCCGTATAATTCTCAGAATACTGGCGTATAATTCCTGTGATACTGCCATATAATTCCTGTGATACTGCCGTATAATTCCTGTGACATTGCCGTATAATTCCTGTGATATTGCCATATAATTCTCGGAATACTGGCGTATAATTCACGTGATACTGGCGTATAATTCCTGTGATACTGCCATATAATTCTCGTGATACTGCTGTATAGTTCCAGTTATCCTGCCATATATTTCCATATAAATCCATATAATTCTGTATAAATCCAGTCCAGTGGTGCTGCCATATAACTTCAGTGGTGCTGTCATGTGCTGTATATTATTTACTCCAAATAAAGGAGTTATTAATAATTTAATACAAATAATTTTTAGTTTTTGCCCTGTGAGGTGTAGGGGTACGCTCTCTTGTGCCGCATATTGTGTTATATAACTCCAGAAAAATTATGGAGAACAAACATTTGGAGGATAAAATAGGGAGAGATTAAGAACCACTTCCTCCTAGTGCTGAAGCTGCTGCCACTAGCCATGACATGGACTATGAAATGCCATCAACGTCGTCTGCCAAGGCCGATGCCCATTGTGATAGTAGAGGGCATGTAAAATCCAAAAATCCAAAGTTCAGTAAAAAGACCCAAAAAAAAGAAATTTAAATGGTCTGAGGAGAAACGTAAACTTGCCAATATGCCATTTACGACACAGAGTGGCAAGGAACGGCTGAGGCCCTGGCCTATGTTCATGACTAGTGGTTGAGCTTCACATGACGATGGAAGCCCTCATAACTGAGGCCTTGACACTTATGTTGGTGTTAGACGTGCGTCCAATATCCGCCATTAGTGCAGTGGGATTTAGACAATTGATGGAGATTACACTTCACTATGCAGGCGATACTGAGAGTTGGCCATTTAATTCCAGTGATTTGGACGTATAATTATTAGTGATGAGCGGGTTCGGTTCGTAGGAATCCGAACCCCCCCGAACTTCACCCATTTTACACGGTTCCGAGTCAGATTCGAATCTTCCCGCCTTGCTCGGTTAACCCGAGCGCGCCCGAACGTCATCATCCCGCTGTCGGATTCTCGCGAGATTTGGATTCTATATAAGGAGCCGCACGTCGCCGCCATTTTTCACTCGTGCATTGGAAATGATAGTGAGAGGACGTGGCTGGCGTCCTCTCAGTTTTATTCAGGTGGCTGCAAATATCTGTGCTCACTGCTTTATTGTGGGGACTGGGGATCAGCAGTATTATATAGGAGGAGTACAGTGCAGAGTTTTGCTGACCAGTGACCACCAGTATTATACGTTCTCTGCCTGAAAAACGCTCCATATCTGTGCTCAGTGTGCTACATATATCTGTGCTCACACTGCTTTATTGTGGGGACTGGGGACCAGCAGTATTATATAGGAGGAGTACAGTGCAGAGTTTTGCTGACCAGTGACCACCAGCATAGGTGTGCGCAGGGGGGGTGCCTGGTGCGCACTGGCACCCCCTAATGTCTGGCACCCCAATCTCACATGCCTGATGCAGCGATCGCCGAGCAAGCTGATTACTGTCCCCTCTGCGCTGCACCCTGTCAGGACTGTATTACTGACCGGACGCCTGGGTTAATCAAGGGTGCCACTGCTACTGGCTTTAAAACTCCCGACTCCACCTCCATGTACAAAAACAGTGTGATGTGACGTGATTACGTCATGCTGCTCGCACGCCCACCTGTCACATCCGCCACATGCCCACCTCTCTCCTTCTATGCTATGCGAACGCCAGCCACTGATGAGGATCAGCATGCAGCCAGTGTTCCTCTTAGGAAGACAAATTCAATTCTGGCAGGCGGTCGGCAGCAACATTGACACGTCAGTCGTTTTTCCAGCAGCATTAGTACTAGTCTGAGACTGTCAGTGTCAGTGAGTGACTGACTTGTAAGTAAGCTGCTGCATCTTGCAGAGGAAAGAGAGGGGGAGCCAGACCAGGCTGAGGAGGAGCAGTGTAATTGCAGTGAGTGCCATCAGGGATGTTTGTTTGGTGCACACCACAACATCTGACAATGTATCTGCTTTATTGGGATTGGTACAAGGGTGGATATTTTATATTGCGTTGACCGTCAATAGATGGTGCTAGACACGTCCAAAAGGCGGTGCTAGACACACACCCCTGATGGGTGCACCCCCTAATAAAATGTGCTGCGTATGACTATGACCACCAGTATTATACGTTCTCTGCCTGAAAAACGCTCCATATCTGTGCTCAGTGTGCTGCATATATCTGTGCTCACACTGCTTTATTGTGGGGACTGGGGACCACCAGTATTATATAGGAGGACTATAGTGCAGAGTTTTGCTGACCAGTGACCAGTGACCACCAGTATTATATGTTCTCTGCCTGAAAAACGCTCCATATCTGTGCTGCATTGTAGTATATAGTAGGAGTACAGTGCATAATTTTGCTGACCACCAGTATATAATATATAGCAGTATGGTACAGTAGGCCACTGCTCTACCTACCTCTGTGTCGTCAAGTATACTATCCATCCATACCTGTGGTGCATTTCAGTTTTGCACAGTTTGATGACCACCAGTATATAATATATAGCAGTACGGTACAGTAGGCCACTGCTCTACCTACCTCTGTGTCGTCAAGTATACTATCCATCCATACCTGTGGTGCATTTCAGTTGTGCGCAGTATATATAGTAGTAGGCCATTGCTATTGATACTGGCATATAATTCCACACATTAAAAAATGGAGAACAAAAATGTGGAGGGTAAAATAGGGAAAGATCAAGATCCACTTCCACCTCGTGCTGAAGCTGCTGCCACTAGTCATGGCCGAGACGATGAAATGCCATCAACGTCGTCTGCCAAGGCCGATGCCCAATGTCATAGTAGAGAGCATGTAAAATCCAAAAAACAAAAGTTCAGTAAAATGACCCAAAAATCAAAATTAAAAGCGTCTGAGGAGAAGCATAAACTTGCCAATATGCCATTTACGACACGGAGTGGCAAGGAACGGCTGAGGCCCTGGCCTATGTTCATAGCTAGTGGTTCAGCTTCACATGAGGATGGAAGCACTCATCCTCTCGCTAGAAAACTGCAGTGCCACTCCTAGATGGGCCAGGTGTTTGTGTCGGCCACTTGGGTCGCTTAGCTTAGTCACGCAGCTACCTCATTGCGCCTCTTTTTTTTCTTTGCTTCATGTGCTGTTTGGGGACAATTTTTTTGAAGTGCCATCCTGTCTGACACTGCAGTGCCACTCCTAGATGGGCCAGGTGTTTGTGTCTGCCACTTGGGTCGCTTAGCTTAGTCACACAGCTACCTCATTGCGCCTCTTTTTTTCTTTGCATCATGTGCTGTTTGGGGACTACTTTTTTGAAGTGCCATCCTGTCTGACACTGCAGTGCCACTCCTAGATGGGCCAGGTGTTTGTGTCGGCCACTTGGGTCACTTAGCTTAGTCACACAGCTACCTCATTGCGCCTCTTTTTTTCTTTGCATCATGTGCTGTTTGGGGACTATTTTTTTGAAGTGCCATCCTGTCTGACACTGCAGTGCCACTCCTAGATGGGCCAGGTGTTTGTGTCGGCCACTTGGGTCGCTTAGCTTAGTCACACAGCTACCTCATTGTGCCTCTTTTTTTCTTTGCATCATGTGCTGTTTGGGGACTATTTTTTTGAAGTGCCATCCTGTCTGACACTGCAGTGCCACTCCTAGATGGGCCAGGTGTTTGTGTCGGCCACTTGTGTCGCTTAGCTTAGTCACACAGCTACCTCATTGCGCCTCTTTTTTTCTTTGCATCATGTGCTGCTTGGGGACTATTTTTACTTTACATAGTTACAATTCTCATGCTTCCTGTACAGGAGCAAATAGCTCTGTCAGTAAAGTGTCTGCTGACAGTGTAACAGGTCATGGGGTTCTAATCCTGGGTATGACTAGTAAGAAATGTGTGATTTAAAATAAAAGACACACACACACATATATATGCACACATACATGCATATATCTATCTAAATATAGGGGGGGGGGGGGCAACTGGGATGAACTTGCCTCCTGGCAACTGGGATGAACTTACGCCACTGGTTCTGCTATTAAACTATTAGGCACTATCATTTTGGTATCCGGTCTCTAGGTCGACCACACTTAGGTCCACATGCATTAGGTCGACATGGTCTATAGGTCGATATGGTCACTAGGTCGACATGTACTAGGTTGACATGGAAAAGGGTTGACGTGAGTTTTTACAATTTTTTTTCAATATTTTGAACTTTTTCATATTTTATGATCCACGTGGACTACGATTGGGAATAGTAACCTGTGCCAAGCACCGTGGTAACGGTGCGAGGCACCTTGCCCAAAGCATGGCGATAGAAGTGAGCCATGCGAGGGGACACGGTGCACTAATTGGGGTTCCCCGTCACTTTACGAAGAAAACGACACCAAAAAAACTACAAAAACTCATGTCGACCTTTCCAGGTCAACCTAATGACCGTGTCAACCTATTTCAGGTGTCGACCTAGTCACTATCGACCAATAGTGGTCGACCTAATGACTGTCGACCTAGTTACTGTCGACCCAACAAACCACACCCGAGCAAACAGGACATGTATGGTGTCTGAAATAAGGACCCGTCTTGGTGCTGCCAACATGAGCAAAACACCAAAGGGTTAGAGGAAAGGTAAATTCAGTTTTGGCGATGGTAATGAATGTGACTTGCCTAGTTCCGGCATTCCGCCTAATCTGGTGGGTTCCTTAATCTGCAATACTCCTCTCACTTCCATTTATGCAATATACAAGTCATCGAAGAGGGGGAAGGCTGGGCTTTTGTAGCCCTCAAGAGGACCACCGAACCCTAAAAAGTAATTCCATAAATGTTTTTGGTGGGGGTCCTTCCCTTTGAGCCATCACTCTGCCTTGTATTGAGAAGGTTCTGGTGCCTACAAACATCAGCGGGTCACTTCCATTTACCTTTGGTGCTGGAGAGATCTGACACAGCGGCAGTAAGTGGAAGGCAGATGCTGATTGGAGGAGCTGGGGCCAGAATACTATATGAGTCAATGGAATTATCCTATAAGGAGACTGGAGAGGTCCTAAACTAGAGCTCATTATCACCTTCCCAATATTTTGGGAAGCGACATATTTATTTATTATTATTAGAGATTTTTTTATATATATATATATATATATATATATATATATATATATATAGCGCACACATATTCAACAGCGCTTTACAGAGAATATTTCAGACATTCACATCAGTCGTCCCGTCCCCCCCCTACACACAGACACACACACACACATACAGTACGAATTCTGACAAACAAATAGGGCCTTGGTAGGGAATTGAGGTCACGACCCCAGTGTTTTTAGAAAGCAATGCTCGCCACTGTGCTGTTGTGTCCATTTAAAGATAATTAGGTCCACCCTTTACTGACCTGGCATAAACCCCTGTTTGTGTTTGTAGAAATTATGTCTCGTTGACCGTTACTGTAATAGCAGAACGGTACTTACGTTATTCCCTTTCCATCCCGCATATTTACATGTATCCCGCAGGCAATGAGTACAACTTCGAGACAAGAAGTAGCCGTAAAATTAATTTCTGTGCCACATACAATACTGTGCAAAAGTTTTAGGCAGGTGTGGAAAAAATGCTGCAACGTAAGAATGCTTTCGAAAATAGAAGTTAATAGATTATTTTTATCAATTAATAAAATGCAAAGTGAATGAACATAAGAGAAATCTAAATCTAATCAATATTTGGTGTGACCACCCTTTGCATCAATTCTTCTAGGTACACTTACACAAAGTCAGGGATTTTGTGAGATTATACGGGGTCATTCCAAGTTGATCGCTAGCTGCCGTTGTTCGCAGTGCGGCGATCATGCTAAAAATCGGCATTTCTGCGCATGCGTATGCACCGCAATGTGCAGGCGCATCGTACAGGTACAATGAGCACCGTGAGTCTAATGAACATTCCTGTCACACGGCCGAACGCAGGAAGATTGACATGAAGTGGGCATTTCTGGGTGTCAACTGACCGTTTTCAGGGAATGCTTAGAAAAATTCAGGCATCGCAGAAAAAACGCAAGCGTGGCTGGGCGTTCGCTGGGCGGGTGTGTGACGTCAAAAGCCATCCCTCCATCGTTAGAATCAACGCACACGAAGAGTAACTACAGGGCTGGTCTTGTTTTGCACAAAAAGATTTTGCAGGTGCTCTGCTGCACAAGCGTTCGCACTTCTGCAAAGCGAAAATACACTCCCCAGCGGGCGGCGACAATGTGTTTGCACGGCTGCTAAAAACTGCTAGCGAGCGATCAACTCGGAATGACCCCCATAGTAAGGTGTATGATTAACCAGTCATACCAAACAGGTTTCCTGACCAACACGTTGAGTGGCCAATCGGTAAGTATGTACACTTACTTTATATGGCCGCACAGTCGGCGTGACGGCGGGTCCGCCAATGTATCGGTCGGATTTACATGATCAAATCTTTAAAGAGGACAGGTAGAGAATTTCCCATGACAACCAATCAGCTTCTAGCTATCATAGCTAGAATTTGATTGGTTGCTATAACAATCAAAACATATCTCATATCTAAGCTGTCAAAACATATCTCAGTATCATAGATCGATTTAGGTGATTAGGACTTGAGGGGGGAGATTTATCAATGCTTGGAGAGTAATAAAGTACCAGCCAGTTAGCTCCAATCGTTTTTCTAGCATCATGACAATTAAAAGTTGATTGGCTGTAACTTTATTTCTCTCTCCATTTTATGTCACTCCAAGTTTTGATAAATCCCCCCCCCAAAAAAAAATAAAAAAAATTGGGGGGGACAATACTGAAATGTGTGTGTGTCTGCAGTACTGATTATAATGGAAGTGAATAATGTGGATTGCTGTCGTAATGTGTGCACGGTGGGGACCAGCCGCCTGCGCTAATGGCAGAATGTCCAGGTATTAATGTGCGCCGCCAACTTTATCCTTGTACAGAATGAAACTTTTTTTCCCATCACTACTGAATTGTGCACTAAATGATTTAAAGGCTGCAAATTCTTTCCTCTGATCTGTCCTTCAGGCTTTCTAATCCTGTACATCTGATACAACGTGAGATCGCTTCATTCCCCCACCCCCGAGCCACCGAACTGCCGTGTAAAAGGGAATTTAGGTTCTCTAAAAAAAATGTGTGATAAAATGAGTAATGGGATGGCAATCCATCTAATTACCCTTTATTCCAGATGTACAATTCATCTTTTACTCCTCTTACAACCAAATCCTCATTTTACGAGGCTAAGGAAGTAGCTGAACATAATTTATCATTTTATTATCTGTTTGAGGATGAGAATTTTCTAACTTGGACTGATTTAAGGCTTCTCTAAAGAAATAATATTCATAACTTTCGCTAGAAACACATTTCTAAGTAAATGTGGTATTTTATTTTATTTTTAAAAAAAAGGGGGCTTTGTTTTAAATGAGAGGTAGAACAATGATGTAAGTTTGGTCATTGATCATCAGTGCTAAATTGTCGATGGAATTAACCATTGATAATTTTCCACTGATGGTCAATGGTTTGCCATCGGATCTCCGCCATTGATGGATGGCACACCAATGACCATCAGTGGCAAATTATTTACTGCAGACGGCCAGGCGATGTATATTTTTTCACCCCAATATGTTCCCCATAAAGCTTTATCCCCTTCCCTGATATTATGTATGGGAGTTTCCCCTAAATCTGGCACTGTCCATGGAAGTGGTTAGTCTTGGCTTAAGTTCCACCTGTGAATTTTTCCCACAGCTGTATGATGGGGTAGCAGTTGGTTTACCAACAGCACAATACCAACGGTCCCTTCAGCCACTGACTGACAGTCAAAATACCGACAGCCATTATACCGATATGATCAAAATGCTAACATAGTCAGAATACCGACATTTGAAATGCCGACATGTTAAAATGCCGACATGCGTTTTTAAGGAATTTTTGCCACAAAACAGACTTGTTTATACTTTATCATCCCAGTGGACCTGGAGGGGGGAATATAATAGTATGGCGAGCGCAGAAAGGCACCGCGCCTGAAGCATGGCGCGCAGCGGTACACTTACACAGTGTCCATGTTGACCTATGTCGACATTGACACAAAAATACCCAGAAAAACTCACATTGGTATTTTGAAATGTTAGCATTTGAAATGTCGGTATTCTACCTATGTTGGCATGTTGAACATGTCGGCATAATGAATGTCGGTATTTAGACCGTGCTGGTATTTTGACTGTCAGTCAATGGCTTTTGGGATTATGACCGTCTGTATTGTGTCCGTCAGTAAATCATACTGAACCCGTAAGATGTATCGACGTATCTCTGGATGGGTCCAACTCAAAAACATACGTATTTGCGCCAGATGTACGTCAGGGAGAAAAGTGTATATATTCCCCACAGCAGCAGAGAGATGCGGTGTGACAGTATCAGCTGTAAAAGCTAAGCTCGCATTACCCTATTTGTATACAATATAATAATGTAATGAAGTATCACATACACATGATAGAAGATTGTCTGGAGAGTTATTAATAAAAGCCACATTTTCCATATGAAATGCAATCAGATATAAACTCCTCCACATCTGTTGTTTACCCCTACAAAACCAATGTCAACAAGTGTGACTTCTTATATTCACTACATTTAAAGCAGCAATATTTTTTTAGTCTGGTTTAACTGATTACCGCTTTAAATTTAGCACCGATCTCGCTGAAATCCCGCCATTTCCAGGAACCTATTATGATAACATTTACTATATTTGTAAATATTACACAGTAGCCATTGGGTCAACCTACTTTCTTCAGTTGCCATTAAAACAATTTTTGCTCAGATGTTTTTTACAAAATAATGACAAAGGGCTTTTGCAAAGATCTGTGTATTTATTTATTCATTTCACATATAAAACAATTGCATTTCTTTATTCGCAGTGAAGAAGACTTGCCGGGCGCCATCGAGATATAACTCTCTGCGGAGGAGATATGTGCTCACTTCCCCAGGTATCTATATTTCCGTTATATATAAGAACTGCTAATTACACCAACATGGGGTAATGTGCTGTGTGATTTATATCAGCAGATACTGACTCAACGCATTTAATGAGCTTTTCTGTATTGGCACAAATGCAGACAGGAGAATTTAATCCACCTATGATGTTAGTTTTCTGCTGGTAGATGAATTTATTGTGGCAGTCCGATGGTGCACAAGGGTTCCTTTGTGCAAAGCAGGATGAATAAAAGAGCTTTTGCTGTAGGGATCAATGTTCCCTACTGCACCGCAATTTCTCTTTCATACCCTACAAAACATGCATAACTTAGCGTAAAGTGTTCAATACAGCATTTGCACATAACAGGATCCAGTCAAGATCCCGTCATTATTCAGACCCGAATAGGGTCTCCAGCCCGGCGCCAGAATCCTCACAGCCAGAATTCCAAATGGCCGGCCACTGCCACGCTGGAGAGGTAAGGCGCGAGGGGGGAGGTTAGGTTTCAGGGGAAAAGTTAGGGTTACGCTGCACCCCGGGGGAGGTGGGGGATGTTAGGTTTAGGTTGCGGGTAGGGGGGGTGGCATAGGGTTAGGCACCCCCCAGGGACAGTTAGGGACGGGTTAGGCGGTGGGGGGTGGCGGCGCTTTGGTTAGGGTTAAGCTGCAAGAAGGGATCTTAGGTTTAGGCATCACCAGGGAGAGTTATGGTTAGCTTGCGGGGGGGGGGGGGGGGGGGTTAGGGTTAACCTGCAGGGGGAGGGTTAGGCTGCAGGGTGGCGGGGGGGGTGGTTTTAGGTTTAAGCTACAGAAATGGAGGATTAGGGTTAGGGGGCTATGGGGGGAAGGGTTAGGGTTCTCTAATCAATGGGATGCCGTGCTAGTCAGACCGCTAGTATCCCGAATGCCAGTAGATCCTACCCAATCCGCACATACCATGGGGTAAATTTACTAAGGTGGGAGTTTTTTAGAACTGGGGATGTTGCTCATAGCAACCAATCAGATTCTACTTAACATTTATCTAGCTGCTTCTAGAAGATAATAGATAGAATTTGATTGGTTGCTATGGGCAACGTCACCAATTCTAAAAAAAAAATCCCACCTTAGTAAATTTACCCCCTTGTCTTAGAAGATAGTCTTATTTATCTTAAAATATCTGAATAACATATTTCAACTAATTTTTTTTATTTAAGCAAAATTAAATCTTAACCCTTGTGTCACTGATCTCTGCGAAAGCTTTCATTAGACAGTACGGAGAGTGTGTGTATGCCAATAGCGGATCTTGCTACGGGCAAGCAGGATTTTTGCTCGGGGCGACGCCTTCCGGAGGGCGCCGCCACCGTCCAGAGGGCGCCGCCGCCGTGGCAAGATCCGCTACTGATGCCGCCCGATGCTGTTTAGATGCCCGGTGCTGTGCCGCACTACATTGTGGGAGGTGCACATAGACACTAGGGGTCATAATTGACCTCTAGTGTCTATGCAGTGCTATGGGAGAGACGTCATGAAGTCTCTCCCATAGATCCGAGGCATACTTGGGGCAATACTACCGGGGGCAAAATACTGGGAGCACAGGTCTGGGGGCAAAACTACTGCGGGCACAGCTACAGGGGGCATAACTGACCACGTCCCTTCTCCATGAAGCCACGCCCCTATTTTTTCGCCCGGGGCGCCGCCAAGTCTAGATCCGGCCCTGCTGTATGTGTGTATTCAAAGAAAGCTCTGAAGTAATATTTCCACACAAGACAGTACGGAGAGAGAGACTCACCTCTGGGGAGAGAGGGCAGACATGCAAATAAGACTGCTTTGTTTATGCTGATGTCAGTTCTTTTCCAGGGATATCTGTTGACTGATATATAGGCGGCTTTTGAAACATCACCGACGGTAACAGCCCAGAGTGGAAATTCAATAAGCACAGAAATCCATCATCTTGTGCGCCCACTTCTAGGTGCTCGAGGAGAAGATAAGTTAATAGATGTAGATCATCGAATCCGCAGCCTTTTCAGTTTCATCATTGTGTCGGCCAGGCCTGTGTTGACAATCTGGAAATGCAGGCATTTGCCCGAAGCACCAATCTGTCTAATAGTATTAATGTGCTCATCTGGGCTCCCAAACTTTTTTTCACAGCTTCATTATTCCTCCCTGGCCTGTGTTTCATAGTCTGACTGCAAGTGTACACAGGTCCTGATTCACCTACTCATCTGCTGCACCACAGTCATAGTCACAGTGAAAACAGAATTCAGAGGGGTGTTCCAAAGCCTCTCTGCTCACTACATCATGTGCCACGTGACAGTGGTTGCCATGGTAGTCACATAACATTGTGAAAAATACCATGATTCTGCCACTTACACCTGTCAATAATGGCCTGTGCCTCGGTGAATGGGGTGGGACAGGTCCGTTCTAATGTAGGAGTAAGGGTGTATTCACGCAATTGCGAACACAAGTGTATGGGGAAAGAGAAGTATATACCCCTGAGAATGTTAGGTAATTTGCCGGTGGTCAAAGGCTGCTGCAAATACTGTCTTTTATGTTTGTGTTGGCGGCACCAGCGAAGAGCTTGTGATTGGCTGCTTGCAAGTAAACCCTAACACTGGTTGGTGCTTTCTCTATTGTTCAGATACTTTTAAGGGTGTGATTGTTTTTATTGATAGATTGATTGATTTATTGATTATGTGCGAACATAAGGCGTTGTTATCAGTCTATTAAAGAGATTTTAGCAAGTGGGAACTCCGTCCCGGATCTGCCATTCTGACCAACCACCCTCATGTGCAGCGCTCGCGCCGGCTTCACATAGTATATTTTCAATCTGCTAGCCTGACCACACCTCCCTGAGTTGGCTACACCCACTCCAAGTACTGGGGCCTGGAAGAGCCGTCGGCAGCCCTGTGTACACGCCCACATGGCACTAGCCACACCCACACCACACTGATCCCACCCACGCAGCACTGGTCAGTGGTCACACCTCCTCCACTTCTTACAATACCATGATCATTTTCAACCCCATGCCTCAATCTGGCCCTGCTGAGACTTTCAGTTCAGCATTTGTCGTCAAGATATAGATTATCTAAAAATCCAACTGTTATATACAAACAGTAAGAATAACGTAGCAAATATTTTTTGCTGTATTTCTCGATTGTGAAGTAGAGTTTGGAGATGTGGGTGTTTGCTCTCTCAGAGCCCTTTATAGGCAATGTGTGGAAATAGAACCCAATGTGGAAGGGACAGAATACCTCAAATAAAGGATTAAGCATTCAGCTCAGGCAGATCTGCTGTCTGCTGCATGAAGCCCAGAGCTCGGTGTTTCCCTGCACAATTTATAACTGTTCGCGTCTCTGTTTTTTCCAAGTTCATCCTTTTTCTTTCATGCTGCTGCTTTTTTTCTTCTTTTTTATACATACCTAGAGAGGAGTAAGGATTGTTCAATAAAATGCAGCCGGCTTTATGTAATACTTATACGGGGGGAGGGGATGAGAGGCGATCGGGGAGTGAGCAGCCTCACAATGGCCCTCATTCCGAGTTGTTCGCTCGCTAGCTGCTTTTAGCAGCATTGCACACGCTAGGCCGCCACCCTCTGGGAGTGTATCTTCGCTTAGCAGAAGTGCGAACAAAAGATTACCAGAATAGCGAATAAATTATTCTTAGCAGTTTCTAAGTAGCTCGAGACTTACTCCTACACTGCGATCAGCTCAGCCCGTTTCGTTCCTGGTTTGACGTCACAAACACGCCCTGCGTTCGTCCAGCCACTCCCCCATTTCTCCAGCCACTCCCGCGTTTTATCCTGGCACGCCTGCGTTTTTCCGCACACTCCCAGAAAACGGTCAGTTTCCGCCCAGAAACACCCACTTCTGTCAATCACACTCCGATCACTTCAACGGTGAAAATTCTTCGTTCGGACGTGCTAAAATACTTAGTGCATGCTCGCTGCGTACCATGCCCATGCACATTTTTGCCTTAATCGCTCCGTTGCGAAAATCGGCAACGAGCGAACAACTTGGAATGACCCCCTATATCTGGATAAGATCTTGTCTGCTGACGTTGTATTTAACATATAGCCATTAGCTTTTTATGGAAGTTACTGTAAGTGTCTGATTGGTTGCTTTGGCTTAATGCAAATAATGCACCTCATTGCACATGAGCAAGTGATTCCTAATACAGGTGTTTATGAAGAAAAAATGCTTTTTTGTGATCGCAACACAACTGATGGGCACTGAGAGGGGCGGCCTGATATTCAGAAATGGGTACAACCAAAACCCCAAATACTGGCATTTGGCATGGCGACCCTGACTGTGCCTGCAGTACTTGTCCACCTCCGCCTTTCGATGGTCCATGATTTTAAACCCATACTTACCTACTTTTAAATTGTCCTCCACGGGAGAACAAGCAGGCTTGTTGGGGGCGGGGCTGGAGCCCTCAAGCAGATGGGCTTGATGGGGGCGGAGCGCTCACATCATTAGGCCCCGCCCACTCAGGGGGGGCAAAGTCCCACGAATCGTGAAAATTTGAATAGGAGGCGAGGCCTAAATGACGTGATTAACATAGAATCGCGTCACTAGGCCCCCCGTCCACTCCGCACAGACCCGGATACCTGTTACTGTTCAGAAGGCAGGAGGGATGCTGGGGACTACCCCAAAAATCGGGAGTCCCCCGCAGGATCCGGGAGAGTAGGCATGTATATTTAAACCATCAGTAAAAAACACTAATAGTCGAGCCATTGATAGTTTTGCTGTGCAGGTGGCACCCATATATGTGCAGACCGCGAGTGGCATTAGCCATCGGTGTTCAGCCTTCAATATTCACCATCCGTAGCCTCCCATTGTTGGTGAAACAAGTCACCATCACCATTAGACTATTGATGGTTGCTAACCATCGATAGTCAACGGACAACCCTACTAGCCCATTTCATGGTGCTTAGTTACCGATTTGTGGGAACCGCCTCCAGAGAATCAGTCGTTTCTGCATGTGTGTAAAAGTAAGCGTGTAATGTCATAATACAGTAAGAATTTTTTTTTTCCCTAGGATGTTGCAATGATTGGGTGCTGCTGTGATATAACCAGGGCACGCTGGGACTTGTAGTTACACAACAGCTGTAGACCTGCAGGTTGCCTAATTCTGATTCAGACGTCCATGGATAGAATCAAATTTCCTCGTTCCCCCAGAAAGCCCCGGCGTCAGGCTGATGTAGACCTTACATTACTTCACACATGGAATGTAAGAGAAAAGAGTGTAAATGTCTGTGTCACTCAGCGTCTGACAGAAAGCGTATTACACTCACTCTGTGGCTGTGTTTCCCACATCAAGAAAACACAGGCCAATGTCAGCCTTTATTATTGCACAAAGAGATGGAGAGCGGCTGAGGTTTGTGGATGATTATTAAAAGCCCAGAGAATACTAGAAATGCCTATGATCCACCGTAAGTGCCCCTCACACCAGCACGTGGCGGGGATTTTGCGGATGTTTTGGGACCTGAACCAGAGCATCAGCTTCTGTCATTGACAATAGCACAGACTATGAAGTGACAGTCAGACGCTGGTTGGTTGATTTGTGCAACTTGTCCTTTTTATCTCTCTCCAAAGCTTGATAAATCTCGCCTTGGAATGACATACAGGGCCGGCGACCTGGTCTTTGCATGGTTGTCACCCTTGGGCCTCAGTTACAAGGCACAATGGGGCAGATGTATTAAGCCTGGAGAAGTGATAAAGCAGTGATATGTGGGGTGATAACGCACCAGCCAATCAGCTCCAATATGTAAATGTACAGTTAGGAGGAGCTGATTGGCTGGTGCGTTATCACCTTCCACTTATCACTGCTTTATCACTTCTCCAGGCTTAATACATCTGCCCCAAGATCTTCTGTTGTGGTTTGTGAAAAAAAATTCACACAAAAATTCTGTTTGTAATAAGTAATAATACACTCGCTCTCGGGATTAAGACTTCATTGATTCACTGGTATTTTAGGAAAAAGTCAAAGTGTAATGAGAGGGTCGGTTATAAATGGGTAGAAGATGGGATGTTGACGTGCCATCTCCATTTTTGCGCAGTCCTCCTGTGGAGATTGAGGGGTAAACTTACTAAAGCTTCTAAAACAGAGAATTGGTGATGTTGCCCATAGCAACCAATCAGACGCTGTCTATCATTTTCTAAAAGGCAATAGAGAAATTGATAGACAGCATCTGATTGGTTGCTATGGGCAACCTCACCAATTCTCCGTTTTAGAAACTTTAGTCAATTTACCTCTGAGAGTCTCCTTTGGGCGTGCACATGGCTCAGGAGGCATTGGCTAGTACCAGAGCCAGATTTACACACAATGGGGGTCATTCTGAGTTGATCGCACGCTAGCTGCTTTTAGCAGCCGTGCAAACGCAAAGCCGCCGCCCACGGGGGAGTGTATTTACGCTTTGCAAGTGTGCGAATGCGTGTGCAGCCGAGCTCTGCAAAAACGTTACTCAGCCCTTGCGATCACTTCAGAATTGACGTCACACACCTACCCTCCAAACGCCGGGACACGCCTGCGTTTTCCCTACCACTCCCAGAAAACGGTCAGTTGCTACCCATAAACGCCCTCTTTCTGTCAATCACCTTGTGATCGGCTGTGCGTATGGATTCTTCGTTAAATCCATAGCTCGGCAACGATCCGCATTGTACCCGTACGACACGCGTGTGCATTACAGTGCATACGCATGCGCAGTAGAGACCTGATCGCAGCGCAGCAAAAATCGTCAGCGTGCGATCAACTCGGAATGACCCCCACTATACAGGTCATACTTGCCTACCCTCCCGGAATGGCCGGGAGGCTCCCGAAAATCGTATGGCCCTCCGCGGAAGGGTGGGCAAGCCTCCCGTTTTCCTTGTCAGGCCCTCCACTCCCCCCCCTCGGCCACCCACAGCAGAGAACAAGTGGTCGGCCGAGGGGATCCGATGATGCGATTCGTGCTAGTTTATTGGCACTGTATAGCGGGGGGCGGAGCCACGATGACGCAATTGTGATGTCGCCCCCCGGGCTGCCCACTTCCGCGTGGTCACGCCTCCTCGGACGGCCCATCATGTCGTTGGCCACGCCCCCATTTGCCTACAATGCTGCCTCCTCCCGGAGGAGGGGGCAGCAAGGTAGGCAAGCATGATACAGGTACCTAGGAGATGTTTAAGAGAGAATGGTGACCCATGTGCAGGATCCGTGTGGACCCCTGCGCCAATTTAGCATTTTCCCTGTGAGTACTGCTGCCACTGCAGCTCTGAGGCAAGATTCTGGAAGGTGAATATAATTATATGGGTGCAGGATCTGTAATGTGGGTCCCCTGAGGCCATTATCGATACACCATTGACCACTCCTACGCTTTTAAATATGTCTCCAATCTCTCTGTAGTATACTTGGAATTCCTCATAACATTAAGCCACACATAGATTAATTTGACTTTTGTACAATTTGCAATGAACCGTCCTACTTACCGGCACCAGTAATTATCCCCCACGTTCCCACGGAGGGAAAACCTGACAATCGGAGCAGCGGGGAGTAGAGACGAGGAACCAGGCCCAGGAGGATAAAAAAAAACACCCAATTATTTCTACATTTCTCTGTCTGGTGGATTCCAGAACTCTACATATAATATTTTATTGTCTTAGAGGAAACATGGCTCCTGTGTCAGATCTGATAGGTAAGAAAACTGGATACATCTTCAGGGACTTGTTCTGTGTAAGGAAAAGTGCTGAGGACTCAGGTTATTTTATTTATGTTTCGGTTTCTCCCTGCGCGCTGCGCTTCCCTGGAAGTTAATAAAATGCTGTTTTTGTTTTCATTTATTCAGTATATGTAGCAAGGAGATGAACGCTACTTCTCTTATTACGTCTCTGAGATGTTCTGTAGGGCTCGTCCGCACGTATCTGCTAACACCTTCAAATAGGAGGAATGGTTTATTTTGGACTCATTCTTCTATTATATTTTAATGTATTTCAACTCAAAATCAGCCTCTTTATTTTTATTTCTCTGAGTGTTTTTTTTTTTTGACTTTCGGGGAGATGTATCAAGACTTGGGGGGGAGATGTACTTTGCCTTGGAGAGAGATAAAGTGGAGAGATAAATGGTCCCATTTATCAACGAGTGATAAAACTCATTGTGAATTATATTTATCGTTGCGTATGATAAATGGCGCCCAGCCAATCAGCCCACAACTGTCATGTATTCAGCTAACTGTCGTGTTTGAAAATGACAGTTGGGAGCTGATTGGCTGGGGCGCCATTCTCATACGCAATAAGTTTTATCATTCACAAAGAGTTTTATCACTCGTTGATAAATAGGCTCCAAAGTACCAACCGACAAACCAAACACAGCCTGTGACATGGCAGTTAGGAGCTGGTTGGCTGGTACTTTATCTCTCTCCACGACTTAGTATATAGACCCCTTAGCCACTTCTCTAAACCTTCATCATGTATCATCCAATGGCATTGTGACTCTGGGGCTGATGGGATATGAAGTTTTTCACAGCAGCCATTTAACGGATATCAAGCAACTGAGGGGGTTCTTCTGACCCGATCGCACGCTGCACTTCCTCGCAGCTGTGTGATTATGTCGGTACTGCGCATGCGCGGCGGCCGCATTGCGCAGGCGCGTCGTTGCCCGCAACCGACGCCGCGAATGAAGAAAGCGGTTGCAGCGGCGATCGCAAGAAGATTGACAGGAGGAAGGCGGGACCGGGCGGCAACTCACCGTTTTCTGGGAGTGGTGAGTCCAATGCAGGCATGTCCAGACGTTTGGAGGGCGGATGTCTGACGTCAATTTCCGGGACCTGCAACGCTGGATCCATCGCACATGGGCCCTCATTCCGAGTTGATCGCTCGCTAGCTGCTTTTAGCAGCATTGCACACGCTAGGCCGCCGCCCTCTGGGAGTGTATTTTAGCATAGCAGAATAGCGAACGAAAGATTAGCAGAATTGCTACTAAATATTTCTCTAACGTCCTAAGTGGATGCTGGGACTCCGTAAGGACCATGGGGAATAGCGGCTCCGCAGGAGACAGGGCACAAAATAAAAGCTTGAGATATCAGGTGGTGTGCACTGGCTCCTCCCCCTATGACCCTCCTCCAAGCCAGTTAGATTTTTGTGCCCGGCCGAGAAGGATGCAAACTAGGTAGCTCTCCAGAGCTGCTTAGAATAAAAGTTTAGTTAGGTTTTTTATTTTCAGTGAGTCCTGCTGGCAACAGGCTCACTGCATCGTGGGACTAAGGGGAGAAGAAGCGAACTCACCTGAGTGCAGAGTGGATTGGGCTTCTTAGGCTACTGGACGTTAGCTCCAGAGGGACGATCACAGGTTCAGCCTGGATGGGTCACCGGAGCCGCGCCGCCGTCCCCCTTACAGAGCCAGAAGAGACGAAGGTCCGGTGAAAGCGGCGGCAGAAGACATCCTGTCTTCAAGACTAAGGTAGCGCACAGCACCGCAGCTGTGCGCCATTGCTCTCAGCACACTTCACACTCCGGTCACTGAGGGTGCAGGGCGCTGGGGGGGAGCGCCCTGAGACGCAATATAACACACATATACCTTAGCTGGCAAAAGGAATACATCACATATAGCTCCAGGGCTATATGGATGTATTTTTTCCCCTGCCATTTTACACAAAAAAGCGGGAGTTAAGGACGTCGTGAAGGGGCGGGGCCTATCTCCTCAGCACACTGGCGCCATTATTCCCTCACAGCTCCGCTGGAAGGACGGCTCCCTGATTCTCCCCTGCAGTACTGCATCTGATTCAGGGTAAAAAAGAGAAGGGGGGGCATTTTGGCAGCAAATAACTAGATTAACAGCAGCTATAAGGGATTAACACTTATATAAGGTTATCCCTGTATATATATAGCGCTGGGTGTGTGCTGGCAGACTCTCCCTCTGTCTCTCCAAAGGGCTAAGTGGGGTCCTGTCCTCTATCAGAGCATTCCCGGTGTGTGTGCTGTGTGTCGGTACGCGTGTGTCGACATGTATGAGGAGGAAAATGAGGTGGAGGCGGAGCAGTTGCCTGTGTTAGTGATGTCACCCCCTAGGGAGTCGACACCTGACTGGATGATTGTGTTTAAGCAATTAAGTGATAATGTCAGCAATTTACAAAAAACTGTTGACGACATGAGAAAGCCGGCAAATCAATTAGTGCCTGTTCAGGCGTCTCAGACACCCTCAGGGGCCCTAAAACGGCCGCTACCTCAGTGGGTCGACACGGATCCAGATACAGATACTGAATCTAGTGTCGACGGTGACGAGACAAACGTAATGTCCAGTAGGGCCACACGTTACATGATCACGGCAATGAAAGAGGCATTGAACCTTTCTGACACTACAAATACCTCAAAGGCGGGTATTATGTGGGGTGTGAAAAAACTGCCAATAGTTTTTCCTGAGTCTGAGGAAATAAATGAGGTGTGTGATAAAGCGTGGGTTTCCCCCGATAAAAAACAGCTAATTTCTAATAAGTTATTAGCACTATACCCTTTCCCGCCAGAGGTTAGGGCACGGTGGGAAACACCCCCTAGGGTAGATAAGGCGCTCACACGTTTATCTAAACAAGTAGCGTTACCGTCCCCTGATACGGCCACCCTCAAAGAACCAGCTGATAGGAGGCTGGAAAATATCCTGAAAAGTATATACACACATACTGGTGTTATACTGCGACCAGCAATCGCATCAGCCTGGATGTGCAGTGCTGGAGTCGCATGGGCGGATTCCCTGACTGAGAATATTGATACCCTGGATAGGGACAATATTCTGTTAACTATAGAACATTTAAAGGATGCATTGCTATATATGCGTGATGCGCAGAGGGATATTTGTACCCTGGCATCAAGAGTAAGCGCAATGTCCATCTCTGCCAGAAGAGCATTATGGACCAGACAGTGGTCAGGGGACGCAGATTCCAAACGGCACATGGAAGTATTGCCGTATAAGGGGGAGGAGTTATTTGGGGCTGGTCTAACAGACCTGGTGGCCACGGCAACGGCTGGAAAATCCACCTTTTTACCCCAGGTTACTTCACATCAACAGAAAAAGACACAGTCTTTTCAAACTCAGTCCTTTCGTTCCCATAAGTACAAGCGAGCAAAAGGTCACTCTTTTCTGCCCAAGGGCAGAGGAAGAGGAAAAAGGCAGCACCATGCAGCCGCTTCCCAGGAGCAGAAGCCCTCCCCTGCTTCTGCCAAGTCTTCAGCATGACGCTGGGGCTTTACAAGCAGACTCAGACACGGTGGGGGCCCGTCTCAAGAATTTCAACGCGCAGTGGGCTCACTCGCAAGTGGATCCCTGGATTCTACAGGTAGTATCACAGGGGTACAAACTGGAATTCGAGGCGTTTCCTCCTCATCGGTTCCTGAAGTCTGCTTTACCAAAGTCTCCCTCCGACAGGGAGGCAGTTCTGGAAGCCATTCACAAGCTGTACTCCCAGCAGGTGATAATCAAGGTACCCCTCTTACAACAGGGGAAGGGGTATTATTCCACACTATTTGTGGTACCGAAGCCGGACGGCTCGGTGAGACCAATATTAAATCTAAAATCTTTGAACACTTACATAAAAAGGTTCAAATTCAAGATGGAGTCACTCAGAGCGGTGATAGCGAACCTGGAAGAGGGGGACTATATGGTGTCGCTGGACATCAAGGATGCTTATCTCCACGTCCCAATATATCCTTCTCACCAAGGGTACCTCAGGTTTGTAGTACAAAACTGTCATTATCAGTTTCAGACGCTGCCGTTTGGATTGTCCACGGCGCCTCGGGTCTTTACCAAGGTAATGGCCGAAATGATGATTCTTCTACGAAGAAAAGGCATCTTAATTATCCCTTACTTGGACGATCTCCTGATAAGGGCAAGAACCAAGGAACAGTTAGAAGTCGGAGTGGCACTATCTCAGGTAGTGCTAAGTCAGCACGGATGGATTCTAAATATTCCAAAATCGCAGCTGATTCCAACGACACGTCTACTGTTCTTAGGAATGATTCTGGACACAGTCCAGAAGAAGGTGTTTCTCCCGGAGGAGAAGGCCAGGGAGTTATCCGAGCTAGTCAGGAACCTCCTAAAACCAGGACAGGTCTCAGTGCATCAGTGCACAAGGGTCCTGGGAAAAATGGTGGCTTCTTACGAAGCGATTCCATTCGGAAGATTCCATGCAAGAACTTTTCAGTGGGATCTACTGGGAAAATGGTCCGGATCGCATCTTCAGATGCATCAACGGATAACCCTGTCGCCAAGGACAAGGGTGTCTCTCCTGTGGTGGCTTCAGAGGGCTCATCTACTAGAGGGCCGCAGATTTGGCATTCAGGATTGGATCCTGGTAACCACGGATGCCAGCCTGAGAGGCTGGGGAGCAGTCACACAGGGAAGGAATTTCCAGGGCTTGTGGTCAAGCATGGAAACATCTCTTCATATAAACATTCTAGAACTAAGGGCCATTTACAATGCCTTAATTCAAGCAAAACCTCTGCTTCAGGGTCAGGCGGTGTTGATCCAGTCGGACAACATCACGTCAGTCGCCCACATAAACAGACAGGGCGGCACGAGAAGCAGGAGGGCAATGGCAGAAACTGCAAGGATTCTTCGCTGGGCGGAAAATCATGTGATAGCACTGTCAGCAGTGTTCATTCCGGGAGTGGACAACTGGGAAGCAGACTTCCTCAGCAGACACGACCTTCACCCGGGAGAGTGGGGACTTCACCCAGAAGTCTTCCACCAAATTGTAAACCGTTGGGAAAGACCAAAGGTGGACATGATGGCGTCACGTCTAAACAAAAAACTGGACAGATATTGCGCCAGGTCAAGGGACCCTCAGGCAATAGCAGTGGACGCTCTGGTAACGCCGTGGGTGTACCAGTCAGTGTATGTATTCCCTCCTCTGCCCCTCATACCGAAAGTATTGAGAATCATAAGAAGGAGAGGAGTAAGAACTATACTCGTGGTTCCGGATTGGCCAAGAAGGTCTTGGTACCCGGAACTTCAAGAGATGCTCACGGACGAACCGTGGCCTCTACCTCTAAGACAGGACCTGCTACTGCAGGGGCCTTGTCTGTTCCAAGACTTACCGCGGCTGCGTTTGACGGCATGGCGGTTGAACGCCGGATCCTGAAGGACAAGGGCATTCCAGAAGAAGTCATCCCTACTCTGGTAAAAGCCAGAAAGGAAGTAACCGCAAAACATTATCACCGCATTTGGCGTAAATATGTTGCGTGGTGTGAGGCCAAGAAGGCCCCTACACAGGAATTTCAACTGGGTCGTTTCTTGCATTTCCTGCAAACAGGACTGTCTATGGGCCTAAAATTAGGGTCCATTAAGGTTCAAATTTCGGCCCTGTCGATATTCTTCCAGAAAGAACTGGCTTCAGTACCTGAAGTTCAGACATTTGTGAAAGGGGTGCTGCACATACAGCCTCCTTTTGTGCCTCCAGTGGCACCTTGGGATCTCAATGTTGTGTTGAGATTTCTAAAATCACACTGGTTTGAACCATTGTCTACGGTAGATTTAAAATATCTCACGTGGAAGGTGTCGATGCTGTTGGCCTTGGCTTCAGCTAGGCGTGTGTCAGAATTGGCGGCTTTATCATGTAAAAGCCCTTACCTAAATTTTCATTCTGACAGGGCGGAATTGAGGACTCGTCCTCAATTTCTACCTAAGGTGGTTTCTGCATTTCACATGAACCAACCTATTGTGGTACCTGCGGCTACTAGGGACTTAGAGGACTCTAAGTTGCTGGACGTTGTCAGGGCCTTGAAAATATATGTTTCCAGGACGGCTGGAGTCAGGAAAACTGACTCGCTGTTTATCCTGTATGCACCCAACAAGCTGGGTGCTCCTGCTTCAAAGCAGACGATTGCTCGTTGGATTTGTAGTACAATTCAGCTTGCACATTCCGTGGCAGGATTGCCACAGCCAAAATCAGTAAAAGCCCATTCCACAAGGAAAGTGGGCTCATCTTGGGCGGCTGCCCGAGGGGTCTCGGCTTTACAACTTTGCCGAGCAGCTACTTGGTCAGGGGCAAACACGTTTGCTAAATTCTACAAATTTGATACCCTCGCTGAGGAGGACCTGGAGTTCTCTCATTCGGTGCTGCAGAGTCATCCGCACTCTCCCGCCCGTTTGGGAGCTTTGGTATAATCCCCATGGTCCTTACGGAGTCCCAGCATCCACTTAGGACGTTAGAGAAAATAAGATTTTACTTACCGATAAATCTATTTCTCGTAGTCCGTAGTGGATGCTGGGCGCCCATCCCTAGTGCGGATTGTCTGCAATACTTGTATATAGTTATTGTTACAAAAAATTCGGGTTATTATTGTTGAGCCATCCTTTCAGAGGCTCCTTTAAATTTATCATACTGTTAACTGGGTTCAGATCACGAGTTGTACGGTGTGATTGGTGTGGCTGGTATGAGTCTTACCCGGGATTCAATATCCTTCCTTATTATGTACGCTCGTCCGGGCACAGTATCCTAACTGGCTTGGAGGAGGGTCATAGGGGGAGGAGCCAGTGCACACCACCTGATATCTCAAGCTTTTATTTTGTGCCCTGTCTCCTGCGGAGCCGCTATTCCCCATGGTCCTTACGGAGTCCCAGCATCCACTACGGACTACGAGAAATAGATTTATCGGTAAGTAAAATCTTATTTTCCTTGCAGTTTCTGAGTAGCTCCAGACCTACTCACAGATTGCGATCACCTCGGTCCGTTTAGTTCCTAGTTTGACGTCACAAACACGCCCAGCGTCCGACCAGCCACTCCCTCATTTCTCCAGACAGTCCTGCGTTTTTCCCTGGCACGCCTGCGTTTTTTAGCACACTCCCGGAAAACGCTCAATTACCTCCCAGTAACACCCACTTCCTGTCAATCATTTACCGATCAGCAGTGCGACTGAAAAGCGCCGCTCGAGCAACAGCAAAACTACTAAGTTTTGTGTTAAATAACTTAGCGCATGCGCGCAGCGTCCCCTGCGCAAGCGCATTTTGCAACAAATCGCAGCATAGCGAAAATCGTCAATGAGCGAACAACTCGGAATGACCATCATGGTAAGTAACTCTTACCCTGGTCTTGTTTTACTCAAAACTTTTTGTGCACAGCTCGGCTGCACAAGCGATCGCAGCCCTGCTATACAGAAATACACTCCCCCCTAGGCGGTGTCTAGTTGATCGCACGGGCAGCAAAGAGTTGCTACGTGCGATCAACTCGGAATGACCCCCTGTGTCCACGTGAGAAAACCCATTTATACTAACAACGCCTTATTTCCGGTCATAAGTGTAGATTCCATTAAAATGCGCGTGACGCGGTGTTGCTCATGTGTGCGTCCGTTTTCTGAGCATACACACTGCGATTATATGTTGTATACACTCTGCAAATGGTCATACGTTACACTCTGCTTCAGGTCGATAAAGTTAGAGTAGAATAATATTGTAGAATGATATTGTGTTATACAGTTTCCTGACAGTTAATATGTGTGGGGTCAATAGATGTGATGTTATGTACAGAAAATGAAAAACTATTGACTATATAATCTTGTCAGTTTCGTAGTATTGACAGAAATATTCACATGCATATTTATTCCCTTTTATAAATGAAATACTGCTAATGGGCGTTGATTATTTTTAGCTGTATATGCATTTTTATCATAGCTTCTAACATATCTCTCAGAGAGGTTTAGCTATATTAGTTTTATAATAATTACTGCAAATAATTGTCGCTCAGACTCTCTCAACTATGATTGGATAACAGCATCGTTGAATTAGTGTATTCTCTTAAATTTCAGTCTCGCTATAAATGTTTGTCTCCTTAATTTGATTTTTGTTTTGACCAAGATTATAAGGTGAAACGCGTGTCAGCATTATTTTTGTGTGTCTATATGTACTACACACTTAAAGTATTAACCGCATAAACTGCTTTGATATTGTGGCTACTAAACATGTAGACTTTGAGTTACATAATTGTTAGAAATGAAAGATCTACCATTAATTGTGTCAACTGAGAGGCAATACAGTGATATAGTATGCCATTATTATAGGTGAAACTATAAAGCTGGATTGCTATAAGGCATCCACTGCTAATTGTGGTCTGAGGGTAAGTACAGTGAAATAATAGGCCATTGCCATTGGCTGAACAATTGAGAGAGAATACAGAGCTACAGTATAACCGACTCAAAGATAATATATCAGGCACTAGGAATACAGTTATACGAGTGCCAATCCATAGTAACATAGTAACATAGTATTTAAGGTTGAAAAAAGACAATTGTCCATCGAGTTCAACCTATTTGTGGTCTACTATGCAGGATTATTTGGTCTAAAATTTTGACTGATGCTGATGTCAGCTGTTACGTTTTATCCCTGTTTTTATAGTAACTATAGTGCATGACTATGCACCATAACCCTGGATATCCTTATGCATTAGGAATTTATCTAACCCATTCTTAAAGGTGTTGACTGAGTCCGCCATTACAACTCCCTCAGGCAGGGAATTCCAAACACGTATTGTTCTTACCGTGAAAAAGCCTTTACGCCGTATTGTGCGGAATCTCCTCTCCTCTAACCTGAGCGAGTGTCCACAAGTCCTCTGTGTTGTTCTAACCAAAAACAGGTCCTGCGCAAGATCTGTGTATTGTCCCCTTATATATTTGTAGATGTTGATCATGTCCCTTCTTAGTCTCCTCTTTTCCAGTGTAACCATGCCTAGTCTTGCAAGCCTTTCCTCATATTCCAGCGTCTCCAATATCTCAGATACTACAGTATATTGAAAATATCTAATACTGCAGATTCTGAATGAAGAATATAGAATAGTGACATCTGTGTCAAATTTGTTACTTCTATAAGAATTAATAACAATTAATTGCAACTACCACGTTGGTTATGTGGAATTAAAGTGAGAGGGAATCCTAAGAAATTGGGTAAAATTTAGACGTCCTTTTTTCAACAGATAAACCCTTCAGTAATTGTGGTGGAAAGTGTTACAATAACGCGTACCTGCCAATAGATAATCACCTTCCATTCATGGTAACTTGGGCATTTATAAAAGGGAATTAATATCTATTTTATACCAATATCATAAGTATGTTGTGTCTGTCAGTTTGTTCCAAGTTGGCGTAAAAATGACTGAACCGATTTTTATGAACACTGCATCATTTTGTAGTGGAAATTCCAGGAAATATCCTGCACTTTCATCTCAATCCATCAAGTCAAAGCTGAGCAATAACAAAACAAAATTTATTGGCATCATCGATGCAAGAGATACTGTAGGTGTGGAGCTCACTTTCTCTTTAGATATTTCATTTTGCAAGGGAAAAGGCCGTATATTGGCCTACAACTCAAATCGAATGGCCGTATTAATTTCCCTAGGTAGAGTGGTACTCCCAGCGGCACTTTTATGTTGTCTCAAAGATTGGCTGCTCGATCAGGAAGTCTATACCAATACGTCCCTGGAGAGAGAATTTTTGAAAGGGGAGACTGGAAAACGTTTCCGACCCACGTGAGAGATATCCCATTGCTCTGGCCTCCCAGGAAATTGTGGCACACACTGCACCCCATACATGTGTTAAATGCACATAAGTCTCTTTATCTCCCTTTCATGCCTAACCCTGACTTTCAGGTGGATCAGGCTAGGCACCCTTTTAATATCTCGAGAGTGGGAGGGGTAATTATTATCAGAAGCCTGGTCAACGCATCGTCTAAATGGCCTCTTATGTTCCAGGAGGCAACTGAAAAGTTCCCGGCACTAGCCACGTTCCCTGTGACTTTCATTTTTTGCTCAACATTACGTCAGTTTGACTATTCGCCACTTTTCTTAAGCCGGCTGGTTGATTCCTGTAGACACCTTTCACCAGCAATCACCGGAAAGTAGAGGGGCGATTTCCACGGTCTAAAGACATTTACAACTTCATTTAGAATATTGTGTTTCCTAAGGGGGCCCTCAGACATGGATTTCACAGCTTCTGGGCTTGCAGATAGATGATGTATTAAAGGCTCATACTAGGTCATATCAAATGCTTTCCTCTACCATGTATACAGAGATGTTTCTCAAAGCATGCATAGATCCTACCTATCTCCACACAGGTGACTTATGATTGGGGTTCAACAACTCACTCATGTTCCAAACGTGGCCAGTCCCAATTTATTTCATTGCCTATAGTCCTGTCCGCTAGTTCGTAGATTCTGGTTACAAGTGCTCAATTACTCCCAGGAACATTTGTTTAACTACATGACATTAACCCCCGAATGGGCATTGTTTGGCATTCTCCCACGAAGGCTTAGAATCTCAAAGGGAGGTAGACGACTACTACTTCCAAAAAGTCTATTCTACAGGTGTGGATACATCCTAAGCCTCCTACCATATCTCTTTTTAAACCAAAATATTTTCTCTCTCCCACATGGCATGGGTGGAGGTGGTACAGGAAAAGGAGACCAAAACCAAAAAATTCTTTGAAATGTGGTAGAGTTTTATTGTGACCCTCTCCACAGCCATACAGACCCAAATTCAAAACTCTGGGTGTGATCATGGGGGGAGCAGATGCGAGCGAACTCTATTCTATTAAGTTCAAACATGGTTTCATTATTTATATATTTGTTTGTCTTGTCATTTTTGTGGGCCTATCAACTGCTTTTTTCTTTGATGACTGTAAGACTATCTGTTAAGAATGTACCCCTGTTCAACCGGTCTACTGTCATTCTACATGTTGGGCATTCTTACGTGTGAACATTAGTGATGAGTGGGTTCGGTTTTACTCGGTTTTACTCGGTTCTCAAAACGGTATCTTATTGGCTATCCAAAACACGTGACATCCGTGAGCCAATAAGATGCTGTTTTGAGAACCGAGTAGAACCGAGTAAAACCAAACCCGCTCATCACTAGTGAACATGCATTTATTACATTGTACTATGGGGGTAATTCCGAGATGATCGCTAGCTGCCGTTGTTCGCAGCACAGCGATCAGACTAAAAAATTGAATTTCTGCGCATGCGTATGCCCCGCAATGCGCACGTGCGAAGTACGGGTACAAAGCCCGTTGTGGTTGTGCACAGGTACTAGCGAAGTTTTCAGTCGCACTGATGACCGCAAGTAGATTGACAGAAAGGGGCGTTTCTGGGTGTCAACTGACCGTTTTCAGGGAGGGTTTGCAAAAACGCAGGCGTGGCTGGGCGTTCGCTGGGCGGGTATATGATGTCAAATCCGGACAGGAATAGGCTGAAGTGATCGTATGCACGGAGTAGGTTCAGAGCTACTCTGAAACTGCACAGACTGTTTTTGTAGAGCTCGGCTGCACAAGTTTTCGCACTTCTGCTAAGATAAAATACACTCCCTAGTGGGCGGCGGCATAGCGTTTGCACGGCTGCTAATAAAACTAGCTAGCGAGCGATCAACTCAGAATGACCCCCAATGTTCTTTGTCTAATAATTTATGCACTGCTTCAATAAAAAAAAAAAAAAAAAAAAATATATATATATATATATATATATATATATATATATATATATATCTCCTATATATTAGGCCAAATCTGTGACTCTGTGCCTGGCGTAACGCTGGGTGGAGTCACAGCGGTGGGCGGAGTCAGCAAGTCTCTGCTCCTGCTGCCTGTCCATCTCTCTCTCCCCTCCCCCCTCCCATCAGCAGCTCTGACTCCGGGCCGCGGCGCCGGGCGAACAACAACGGCTGATGCCGCCCCCGGCATACACATTAGGAGGGACGGGTGGCTCAGGAGAAGGCTTTCATAGCCCTCCCTGCGCCGTGTACACACACCCGCCGCCTCCTCCACACATATCCAGCTGTCAGCTCTCCTGCTGTGACAGGAGCCGAGTGCTGCAGTGAGATAAACTCCTGCAGCACTCTCCTCCTGTCACAGAGAAGAGCCGGCACACACACTCTCCGGGGGCTGCAAGCATCAACAAGCAAGCTGGAAACACCCCCGGAGCGAGAGAGAACATACCCGCGAGGCCACGCCCCTTTTACAGAAGGCCGCGCCCCCTTTTCATCCGCTGGGGGGTGTTGAGAGATGTGTGTAATAGAACAGACTGCGCTCCGACACCCAGTGACGCCTCTGGACACTACTGTTTACCAGCCTGCAGCAGCCGCCCACAGCCCCAACGGTGAGTCCCTCCGGCCATCCTAACCACTGATTCTATGTCTGGTCGCCACTTTACACAAGTCTCCACTTCTGGTGCCCTCCCCCTCCACTACTTTCCCCCTCTCTTCATCAGCTTCCTCACTGGGGACCCTCCCTGCCGCCCCGCGTCTCTATATCCCCTCCCTACCGCCCCGCGTCTCTGTATCCCCTCCCTACCACCCCGCGTCTCTCTATCCCCTCCCTACCGCCCCGCGTCTCTGTATCCTCTACCTGCTTCCCCGCGTCTCTGTATCCCCTCCCTAACACCCTGCATCTCTGTATCCCCTCCCTACCGCCCCGCCTCTCTCTATCCCCTCCCTACCTCCCTGCGTCTCTCTATCCACTCCCTACCGCCCCGCGTCTCTCTATCCCCTCCCTACCGCCCCGCGTCTCTCTATCCCCTCCCTACCGCCACGCGTCTCTCTATTGCCTCCCAGCCTCTCTGTATCTTCTACCTGCTGCCCTGCGTCTCTGTATCCCCTCCCTAACACCCTGCATCTCTGTATCCCCTCCCTACCGCCCCGCGTCTCTCTATCCCCTCCCTACCGCCCCGCGTCTCTGTATCTCCTCCCTACCGCCCCATGTCTCTGTATCTCCTCCCTACTGCCCCATGTCTCTGTATCTCCTCCCTACCGCCCCATGTCTCTGTATCTCCTCCCTACTGCCCCATGTCTCTGTATCTCCTCCCTACTGCCCCATGTCTCTGTATCTCCTCCCTACTGCCCCATGTCTCTGTATCTCCTCCCTATGCCTCTGTATCCCCACCCTACCGCCCCCTTCTCTCTATCCCCTCCCTACCGGCCCGCGTCTCAGTATCCCCTCCCTACCGTCCAACGTCTCTGTATCCCCTCCTCCCTACCGCCCGCTTCTCTCTATCCCTTCCCTACCGCTCTGCATCTCTGTATCCCCTCCCTACCACCCTGTGTCTCTGTGTCCCCTCCCTACCGCCCTGTGTCTCTGTATCACCTCCCTACCGCTCTGCGTCTCTGTATCACCTCCCTGCCGCTCTGCGTCTCTGTATCCCCTCCCTACCGCCCCGCGTCTCTGTATCCCCTCCCTACCGCCCCGCGTCTCTGTTTCCCCTCCCTACCGCCCTGCGTTTCTGTATCCCCTCCCTACCGCCCTGCGTCTCTCTATCCCCTCCCTACCGCCCTGCGTCTCTCTATCCCCTCCCTACCGCCCCGCGTCTCTCTGTCCCCTCCCTACCGCCCCGCGTCTCTGTATCACCTCCCTACCGCTCTGCGTCTCTGTATCCCCTCCCTACCGCCCCGCGTCTCTGTTTCCCCACCCTACCGCCCTGCGTTTCTGTATCCCCTCCCTACCGCCCTGCGTCTCTCTATCCCCTCCCTACCGCCCTGCGTCTCTCTATCCCCTCCCTACCGCTCTGCGTCTCTGTATCCCCTCCCTACCACCCCGCATCTCTGTTTCCCATCCCTACCGCCCTGCGTTTCTGTATCCCCTCCCTACGGCCCTGCGTCTCTGTGTGCCCTCCGTCTCTGTATCCCCTCCCTACCGCTCTGCGTCTCTGTATCACCTCCCTACCGCCCCGCATCTCTGTTTCCCCTCCCTACCACCCTGCGTCTCTCTATCCCCTCCCTACCGCCCCGCGTCTCTCTGTCCCCTCCCTACCGCCTCGCGTCTCTGTATCACCTCCCTACCGCTCTGCGTCTCTGTATCCCCTCCCTACCGCCCCGCATCTCTGTTTCCCCTCCCTACCGCCCCGCGTCTCTGTATCACCTCCCTACCGCTCTGCGTCTCTGTATCCCCTCCCTACCGCCCCGCATCTCTGTTTCCCCTCCCTACCGCCCTCCGTCTCTGTATCCCCTCCCTACCGCTCTGCGTCTCTGTATCACCTCCCTACCGCTCTGCGTCTCTGTATCACCTCCCTACCGCTCTGCGTTTCTGTATCCCCTCCCTACCGCCCCGCGTCTCTGTATCCCCTCCCTACCGCCCCGCGTCTCTGTATCCCCTCCCTACCGCCCCGCGTCTCTGTATCCCCTCCCTACCGCTCTGCATCTCTGTATCACCTCCCTACCGCTCTGCGTTTCTGTATCCCCTCCCTACCGCCCCGCGTCTCTGTATCCCCTCCCTACCGCCCCGCGTCTCTGTATCCCCTCCCTACCGCCCTGCGTTTCTGTATCCCCTCCCTATCGCCCCGCGTCTCTGTATCCCCTTCCTACCCCCCTGTATCCCATACACGGTCCATACCACTGGCTCCTTGAAACCTCCCTGACAAACCCTCACCAGGAGTACAGGAGCCATAACCCCCTGTGGTGCCCCCATAGTTACCGGTATATCGGTGATGCTCCGCTGTGCCGCCTCCTCCCTATCCCTCACACAGCAAGCGCAGGGCGCAAGCCCAGCACCGAGCACATGACCGCGCTGTCCATGCCCATTGGCCCTGGTACCAGCTCCAGCCATCGCCCCTCCTCCTACTGCACCTGAGGGGGGCGCGCACATAGCACATGCAGAGGGGACTGGTGCACCTGCGGCCGCGTGGAGACCTTGCGTGCGCAACATGTCCGTGTTGCTACACCTGAAGGATGGTACGGTGTAGAGACAGGACACAGCTGCCCCTGCTCCGCATTGTACCAGCACTCCCCTCTGTGTCTAATGACACCATATACCTCTTCATGCGGGTATGTCTATATCACATACATCCTTATCCGTGTCCTATATATTGTTACAAATAAAATGACATAGGTATAGGTCCCACACCCCCTCCCCCCCACACCTGCATCCACCTCCCCCTCCACTCGCAGCATCTACATACTCCCTGCCTCATCCGCGGTCCCCCCCGCACCCGCTACATTCTGTACATTGTGCCCTGCAGGCACTGTTCACGCCATCGCAAGGGGCTACGCCCCCTTCACCATTGGAAGCACTTTCGTCGTGCAATATTTAACCACTAACAAACCTAGGAATGCAGGTAATACTCATACAAATATTGAACCGCAGCAAGGCGTGCAGGGGTTAAGGGGGCGTAGCCCCTTTCAATGGTGTGAAGAGCGCCCGTAGGGCGCGATGAAGTACCTAGTATATATATATATATTTATTTTATTTTTTTTTTATTTTTTTTTGCGTAACAAACAGACAGCTGCACTCTGGGACTTTTGTGCAAGTAATCTTGTATTACAGTGTCACAATACACATGAGCCAACGTTTCGGGCCTGCAGCCCCTTTGTCGAGGTGAAGGTATTCCTGGAGTGCCGATGTCTGTTTGTTATGCTATACTATTTCTACGGAGGGCACCCGGGCATTATTGCATTATTGTTGCTTATTGGGAGTGCCGGACTACCTACAAAGAAATATATATATATATATATATATATATATATATATACTGCTCAAAAAAATAAAGGGAACATTAAAATAACACATCCTAGATCTGAATGAATGAAATATTCTTATTAAATACTTTGTTCTTTACATAGTTGAATGTGCTGACAACAAAATCACACAAAAATGATCAATGGAAATCAAATTTATTAACCCATGGAGGTCTGGATTTGGAGTCACCCTCAAAATTAAAGTGGAAAAACACACTACAGGCGGATCCAACTTTGATGTAATGTCCTTAAAACAAGTCAAAATGAGGCTCAGTAGTGTGTGTGGCCTCCACGTGCCTGTATGACCTCCCTACAACCCACATAAGTGGCTCAGGTAGTGCAGCTCATCCAGGATGGCACATCAATGCGAGCTGTGGCAAGAAGGTTTGCTATGTCTGTCAGCGTAGTGTCCAGAGCATGGAGGCGCTACCAGGAGACAAGCCAGTACATCAGGAGACGTGGAGGAGGCCGTAGGAGGGCAACAACCCAGCAGCAGGACCGCTACCTCCTCCTTTGTGCAAGGAGGAACAGGAGGAGCACTGCCAGAGCCCTGCAAAATGACCTCCAGCAAGCCACAAATGTGCATGTGTCTACTCAAACGATCAGAAACAGACTCCATGAGGGTGGTATGAGGGCCTGACGTCCTCAGGTGGGGGTTGTGCTTACAGCTCAACACCGTGCAGGACATTTGGCATTTGACAGAGAACACTAAGATTGGCAAATTCGCCACTGGCGCCCTGTGCTCTTCACAGATGAAAGCAGGTTCTCACTGAGCACATGTGACAGACATGACAGAGTCTGGAGATGCCAAGGAGAATGTTCTGCTGCCTGCAACATCCTCCAGCATGACCGGTTTGGCAGTGGGTCAGTAATGGTGTGGGGTGGCATTTCTTTGGGGGGCCGCACAACCCTCCATGTGCTCGCCAGAGGTAGCCTGACTGCTATTAGGTACCGAGATGAGATCCTCAGACCCCTTGTGAGACCATATGCTGGTGCAGTTGGCCCTGGGTTCCTCCTAATGCAAGACAATGCTAGACCTCATGTGGCTGAAGTGTGTCAGCAGTTCCTGCAAGACGAAGGCATTGATGCTATGGACTGGCCCGCCCGTTCCCCAGACCTGAATCCAATTGAGCACATCTGGGACATCATGTCTCACTCCATCCACCAATGCCACATTGCACCACAGACTGTCCAGGAGTTGGCGGATGCTTTAGTCCAGGTCTGGGAGGAGATCCCTCAGGAGACCATCCGCCACCTCATCAGGAGCATGCCCAGGCGTTGTAGGGAGGTCATACAGGCACGTGGAGGCCACACACACTACTGAGCCTCATTTTGACTTGTTTTAAGGACATTACATCGAAGTTGGATCAGCCTGTAGTGTGTTTTTCCACTTTAATTTTGAGGGTGACTCCAAATCCAGACCTCCATGGGTTAATAAATTTGATTTCCATTGATAATTTTTGTGTGATTCTGTTGTCAGCACATTCAACTATGTAAAGAACAAAGTATTTAATAAGAATATTTCATTCATTCAGATCTAGGATGTGTTATTTTAGTGTTCTCTTTATTTTTTGGAGCAGTGTATATATATATATATATATATATATATATATAGAGAGAGAGAGAGAGAGAGAGAGAGAGAGAGGTGTGGCACCATGCAAGCGGCTGGTAAGGGGTGGGAGGAGCGGTGCTTTTGGGCCCGCCTTCACTTGAAACAAAGTAAATAGGAGGTGCAAGAGTTGTGTATAGGTGGCACACAAGTTGTGTGCAGGTGGCGCGGGCAGAGCCCCAGGTAGAGGCTAGTATTAATAAATATGAAAAACATTTTGTACGATCTGTGAATCATTTGAAACTGGCAAACTCCCTGAAATAATGTTGATCTCCCTAACTCCCTGAACAGTCTAGCAGTCTCCCAGAGGCCTCGTTGTCTGGGTGCAACACATTGATGACATTATCACGCTCTGCCCACCACTGTGCTGCTTTGTGACAATGGGAGATTGTTGTATCTCTCTGAAATGCTTTTTCAAAAGTAGGCAAGTATGACTTGATGAAATTACAGATTTTTGGTCCTAGTGCCTCCTTATGTACCACTATAGTTAAAATTATATCCCAGGTATAGACAGCATTTCTGCCATGGTTTCAACTGAATTACAAACTACTTGCAAGGAATGTTCCATATGCTATAAAACCCAGTAGACAGAATCATTACCAGTTTGACGTTGGCACAATTAGCCCACTGTTGGTCCGCTAAAGCGTTCTCACTTAGATTAGGTACCCGAGGGTCACCCTGCAAGCCACGAGGCAGTCCGTGTAAGATGAACAGCAATTACATTATACTTATAATTGCAATTGAGACTTTTAATATTTGCCGTCTTATATGCCCAGTTCTTCAGTATAAATTATATTAGCAATTAGCACCTAAAGCTGCTCCAGTGCATATGCATAAAATGATTACTGTATGAAAACAATATATCAACACTTCAGTAAGGCAGAATTCATGGAGGTAATGTACAGGTTATTATTCATTAATCATTCATTATGTAAAATGTAATTGGATTTGGAACATTTGTTATGGGCATATTTGAAAAGCCAAGGTAGATTATCTTTACAAGTAATTATTGAATTTTAGTTTATAAATAGATTCAGTACGGACGGATTGTTGCAGCCGGGCGAAATTATAACATTTTTTTAATTTACAATAATATATGATTAAGTAATTGATTATTATGTTCATGCAGAGAAAATATGAAATAATTACTCAATAAATGAGCCCGTTGGATGATTTGTACATGTAACTAAGGAATACATTCAGACTTAATGTATAATGGTCATAACGTGCCTTGATTAGATTTTTAATAACAGAGAATGAATTGTTTTCTTGCCTAGCTCAGTGTCTTGTTCATTGTGAGAAATAAAATAATGTCACAGCAATAACACTGGCCACACATGCTGAGATTCCTCTGTCCGAACAGGCAAATGGCCCTAATATTGTGCTGTGAATGATTTCATTACCCCACCGACATGCAGAGCTCTCCAAATGCCCATTCACTGCAGAGCTCTCCAAATCCCCACCCACAGGCAGAGCTCTCAAATCCCTACCCACAGATAGAGCTCTCCAAATCCCCACCCAAAGGAAGAGCTCTCCAATTCTCCACCCACAGGCAGAGCTCTCAAATCCCTACCCACAGATAGAGCCCTCCAAATCCCCACCCAAAGGCAGAGCTCTCCAATTCTCCACCCACAGGCAGAGCTCTCCAATTCTCCACCCACAGACAGAGCTCTCCAAATCCCCACCCACAGGCAGTGCTCTCCAAATGCCCATTCACTGCAGAGCTCTCCAAATCCCCACCCACAGGCAGAGCTCCCCACCCACAGGCAGAGCTCTCCAATTCTCCACCCACAGGCAGAGCTCTCCAAATCCCCACCCACAGGCAGAGCTCTCCAAATCCCCACCCACAGGCAGAGCTCTCTAAATCCCCACCCACAGGCAGAGCTCTCCAATCCCCACCCACAGGCAGAACTCTCCAAATGCCCATTCACTGCAGAGCTCTCCAAATCCCCACCCACAGGCAGAGCTTTCCAAATCCCTACCCACAGGCAAAGCTCTCCAATTCTCCACCAACAGACAGAGCTCTCCAAAACCCCACCCACAAGCAGAGCTCTCCAATTCTCCACCCACAGGCAGAGCTCTCCAAATCCCCACCCACAGGCAGAGCTCTCCATATGCCCATTCACTGCAAAGCTCTCCAAATCCCCACCCACAGGCAGAGCTCTCAAATCCCCACCCGCAGGCAGAGCTCAAATCCCCACCCACAGGCAGAGCTCTCCATATGCCCATTCACTGCAGAGCTCTCCAAATCCCCACCCACAGGCAGAGCTCTCAAATCCCCCCCTACAGGCAGAGCTCTCCAATTCTCCACCCACAGGCAGAGCTCTCAAATCCCCACCCACAGGCAGAGCTTTCCAAATCCCTACCCACAGGCAGAGCTCTCCAAATCCACACCCACAGGCAGAGCTCTCCAAATCCACACCCACAGGCAGAGCTCTCCAAATCCCCACCCACAGGCAGAGCTCTCCAAATCCCCACCCACAGGCAGAGCTCTCCAAATCCCCACCCACAGGCAGAGCTCTCCAAATCCCCACCCACAGGCAGAGCTCTCAAATCCCCACCCACAGGCAGAGCTCTCCAAATGCCAATTAACTGCAGAGCTCTCCAAATCCCCACCCACAGGCAGAGCTTTCCAATCCCCACCCACAGGCAGAGCTCTCCAATTCTCCACCCACAGGCAAAGCTCTCCAATTCTCCACCCACAGGCAGAGCTTTCCAAATCCCCACCCACAGGCAGAGCTCTCCAATTCTCCACCCACAGGCAGAGCTTTCCAAATCCCCACCCACAGGCAGAGCTCTCCAATTCTCCACCCACAGGCAGAACTCTCCAATTCTCCACCCACAGGCAGAACTCTCCAATTCTTCACCCACAGGCAGAACTATCCAATTCTCCACCCACAGGCAGAACTCTCCAAATCCCCACCCACATGCACAAGCAGAACTCTCAAATCCCCACTTACCCCACAGGCAGAGCTCACCAAACCCTACCAAATCACAGGCAGAGTGTACTTAAAATCCCAACCCAAAGTAAAAAAAATGAATATCCTAGTTCACAAGCAGAGCTCTCTAAAGCATCACTCACAGGCAGAGCATTTCAAACTCACGACCTTCAGCTGAGCTCTCCCAGTCACTACCCATAGGTATAGCTCTGTAAATGCCTCCCCCCGTCACACTTTGTAGAGCAGAGCATCTATCGCTCAGCCTTCACAAATAGGTCAGTCTAGGCTAGACTGTGCATCATTTTTGCACTCCGGAAAGGAGCCTACAGTATCTGCCATCCATCAGCTCCAGTATTCAACCACAGCAGAGCCAAAGAATATATGGATGGACTATGGCCCTCAGTTGATCGCTTGCTAGCTGTTTTTTGCAGTCGTGCGATCGCATAGTCGCCGCCCACCGGGGAGTGTATTTTAGCTGTGCAAGTGTGCGATCGCATGTGCAGCCTAGCGGTACAAAGAAACTTTGTGCAGTTTCTGAGTAGCCCAGGACTTACTCAGCCACTGCGATCACTTCAGCCTGTCCGGTCCCGGAATTGACGTCAGACACCCGCCCTGCAAACGCATGGACACGCCTGCGTTTTTCCAAAAACTCACAGAAAACGGTCAGTTGACACCTACAAACGCCTTCTTCCTGTCAATCTCCTTGCGAACGCCTGTGCGAACGGATTCTTCGTAAAATCCATCGCTGGGCAGTGATCCGCTTTGTACCCGTGCGACGCGCCTGCACATCGCAGTGCATACGCATGCACAGTTCTGACCTGATCGCAGCGGTGCAAAAAACGCTAGCGAACGATCAGGTCTGAATGACCACCTATGTTCACAGACCAAGTCCACACCCCAGTGTTCAAGCTGGGACTTTTAGCTCCACAGTAAACTCAGACCTTCCCATAAGAACCTATAAAATGACGACACAATTTTATCCATATTACTTGTTGTTGTTGTTTTTTGTCTAATTAATTTTCTTTAATTATTAACTTTGTATTGAGAGAGGTTTTAGTTTTAACTGCAATAGACTGTTTTCTTTGTTATTACTATTATTATTATCATTTATTTATATGGCGTCACATGGGATCCACAGCGCCCAATTACAGAGTAAACAAATAAGCAAAACATGAAGACAGTGACTTACAGTTCAATACAATATAGGACAAGTACAGGGTATATAAACATAGCTACATCAGCAGACAACACTGAAATAAATATCAGGACGGCAGAAAACCGAGGGATTTGGTGCCATCAAAGGAAGTATTGAAAAGAAGATAGGTTAAGTAAGGGACGTACAGGCACATGAGGGAAGAGGGCCCTGCTCGTTGAGAGCTTACATTCTAAAGGGGAGGGGCAGACAGACAGGGGTGACACAGACACATACTCTATGATCTTTGAATGTGGACAGAATGTGTAATGGGACCTGATGAACCCATGATGGTTAAAATAGTTACGTCAGAATGGGGCGATGGTAACACTCCCAGGGGCCACCTTTTACCTTCTCTCGTGCCCTCAAACACCCATTCGGTGGCACAGGCCAGCAGGACATTCCGATATTGAGGACATTGAGACCACGACCTCAATTCAGGACTGCTTTGCTGAAATCAGGAGATATGACTTATACCAGCCATTTATACAGCATATTGTAGGGTGGGCCATTGACCATCAATGGTTTGCAACTTTCAATGATTTGCTACCATTGGTTGACAATTTTGCCATCAATGTTGGAGGTCCAATGTTTCTCCATCAATGATGGTGGAGGTCTGATGGTGAAGGGCACATCACTAAGCCCCACTGTCCCAGCGCACATCGCTTAGCGCCGCTGTCCTTCTATGATTTACCCACCGCTGCCACATGCCCCACTAGTAGTGACGCCATCAATAGTTCACTTCGATAGAAAGTTCTGATCAATGACCATTCCTGGCATATTGGCCCTCATTCCGAGTTGTTCGCTCTGTAATTTTCTTCGCATCGCAGCGATTTTCCGCTAATTGCGCATGCGCAATGTTCGCACTGCGACTGCGCCAAGTAAATTTGCTAAGAAGTTTGGTATTTTACTCACGGCATTACAAGGTTTTTTCTTCGTTCTGGTGATCGGAGTGTGATTGACAGGAAGTGGGTGTTTCCAGGCGGAAACTGGCCGTTTTATGGGTGTGTGTGAAAAAACGCTGCAGTTTTTGGGGAAAATGCGGCAGTGGCTGGAGAAACGGGGGAGTGTCTGGGCGAACGCTGGGTGTGTTTGTGACGTCAAACCAGGAATGACAAGCACTGAACTGATCGCACTGGAAGAGTAAGTCTCGAGCTACTCAGAAACTGCACAGAAAAATCTTTTCGCAATATTGCGAATACTTCGTTCGCAATTCTGCTAAGCTAAGATACACTCCCAGAGGGCGGCGGCTTAGCGTGTGTAATGCTGCGAAAAGCGGCTAGCGAGCGAACAACTCGGAATGAGGGCCATTGTTCCTTCATCAGGTCATACCTTCCTGATCTGTACAAACCTTGCCCAAACCAATCCCTGTCCATGTTCAACAAGACTACACCGCTTTATCTGCCACCAGAAAGCATCTGGTACATTTGTCCTATATGCCCAGCTGCATTGTGGGTAAGTAAAACCAGAATCACATAGTAAAATAGGGGGCTAAATAAGAGAAAATAAAAGTAGCACAAAAAGGGGGACAACGTAACTAAACTCACTGACATTTCTCTAACGTCCTAGTGGATGCTGGGGACTCCGTCAGGACCATGGGGAATAGCGGCTCCGCAGGAGACAGGGCACAAAAGCAAGCTTTTAGGATCACATGGTGTGTACTGGCCCCTCCCCCTATGACCCTCCTCCAAGCCTCAGTTAGGTTTTTGTGCCCGGCCGAGAAGGGTGCAATCTAGGTGGCTCTCTTAAAGAGTTACTTAGAAAAAGTTTTTAGGTTCTTTATTTTCAGTGAGTCCTGCTGGCAACAGGCTCACTGCATCGAGGGACTTAGGGGAGAGATTTTCAACTCACCTGCGTGCAGGATGGATTGGATTCTTAGGCTACTGGACATAGCTCCAGAGGGAGTCGGAACACAGGGCTCGCCCTGGGGTTCGTCCCGGAGCCGCGCCGCCGACCCCCCTTGCAGACGCTGAAGATGAAGAGGTCCGGAACCAGGCGGCAGAAGACTCTCAGTCTTCATCAGGTAGCGCACAGCACTGCAGCTGTGCGCCATTGTTGTCAGCACACTTCACACAGCGGTCACGGAGGGTGCAGGGCGCTGGAGGGGGGCGCCCTGGGCAGCAATGTATAATACCTGTATGGCGAAAAATACATCACATATAGCCCTTGAGGCTATATGGATGTATTTAACCCCTGCCAGATATCTAAAACTCCGGAGAAGAAGCCCGCCGAAAAGGGGGCGGGGCCTATTCTCCTCAGCACACAGCGCCATTTTCCCTCACAGAAAGGCTGGTGGGAAGGCTCCCATGCTCTCCCCTGCACTGCACTACAGAAACAGGGTTAAAACAGAGAGGGGGGGCACTGATTTGGCGATATGTATATATATTAAAATGCTATAAGGGAGGAACACTTATATAAAGGTTGTCCCTGGATAATTATAGCGTTTTGGTGTGTGCTGGCAAACTCTCCCTCTGTCTCCCCAAAGGGCTAGTGGGTCCTGTCCTCTATCAGAGCATTCCCTATGTGTGTGCTGTATGTCGGTACGTGTGTGTCGACATGTATGAGGAAAATATTGGTGAGGAGGCGGAGCAAATTGCCTGTAATGGTGATGTCACTCTCTAGGGAGTCGACACCGGAATGGATGGCTTATTTATGGAAATTACGTGACAATGTCAACACGCTGCAAGCCGGTTGACGACATGAGAGGGCCGGCGAACAAATTAGTATCTGTCCAGGCGTCTCAAACACCGTCAGGGGCTGTAAAATGCCCATTTACCTCAGTCGGTCGACACAGACCCAGACACGGACACTGATTTCAGTGTCGACGGTGAAGAAACAAACGTATTTTCTTTTAGGGCCACACGTTAAGGGCAATGAAGGAGGTGTTACATATTTCTGATACTCCAAGTACCACAAAAAAGGGTATTATGTGTGAGGTGAAAAAACTACCTGTAGTTTTTCCTGAATCAGATAAATTAAATGAAGTGTGTGATGATGCGTGGGTTTCCCCCGATAGAAAATTATTGGCGGTATACCCTTTCCCGCCAGAAGTTAAGGCGCGGTGGGAAACACCCCTCAGGGTGGATAAGGCGCTCACACGCTTATCAGAACAAGTAGCGGTACCATCTACGGATAGGGCCGTACTTAAGGAGCCAGCTGATAGGAGGCTGAAAAATATCCTAAAAAGTATACACACACATGCTGGTGTTATACTGCGACCAGCGATCGCCTCAGCCTGGATGTGCAGAGCTGAGGTGGCTTGGTCGGATTTCCTGACTAAAAATATTGATACCTTTGACAGGGACAGTATTTTATTGACTATAGAGCATTTAAAGGATGCATTTCTATATATGCGAGATGCGCAGAGGGATATTTGCACTCTGGCATCAAGAGTAAATGCGATGTCCATATCTGCAAGAAGATGTTTATGGACACGACAGTGGTCAGGTGATGCAGATTCCAAACGGCACAAAGATGTATTGCCGTATAAAGGGGAGGAGTTATTTGGGGTCGGTCCATGGGACCTGGTGGCCAGGGCAACTGCTGGAAAATCCACCGTTTTTTACCCTAAGTCACATCTCTGCAGAAAAAGACACCGTCTTTTCAGCCTCAGTCCTTTCGTCCCTATAAGAGTCATATCTGCCCAGGGATAGAGGAAAGGGAAGAAGACTGCAGCAGGCAGCCCATTCCCAGGAACAGAAGCCCTCCACCGCTTCTACCAAGTTCTCAGCATGACGCTGGGACCGTACAGGACCCCTGGATCCTACAAGTAGTATCCAAGGGGTACAGATTGGAATGTCGAGAGGTTTCCCCCCTCGCAGGTTCCTGTAGTCTGCTGTACCAATGTCTCCCTCCGACAGTGAGGCAGTATTGAAAACAATTCACAAGCTGTATTCCCAGCAGGTGATAATAAAATTACCCCTCCGACAACAAGGAAAGGGGTATTACTCCACACTATATGGTGGTACTGAAGGCTAGGTGAGACCTATTCTAAATCTGAAAAATTTGAACACTTACAAGGGTTCAAATCCAGATGGAGTCACTCAGAGCAGTGATAGCAAAGAACAAGGGGACTATATGGTGTCCCGGGACATCAGGGATGCTTACCTCCATGTCCCAAAATTTGCCTTTTCTCACCAAGGGTACCTCAGGTTCGTGGTACAGAACTGTCACTATCAGTTTCAAGACGATGCCGTTGGATTGTCCAAGGCACCCCGGGTCCTTACCAAGGTAATGACCGAAAGGAGGATTCGTCTTCAAAGAAAATGGACGACCTCCTGATAAGAACAAGGTCCAGAGAACAGTTGGAGGTCGGAGTAGCACTATCTCAAGTAGTTCTACGACAGCACGGGTGGATTCTAAATATTCCAAAACCGCAGTTGTTCCGACGACACGTCTGCTGGTCCTAGGGATGATTCTGGACACAGTCCAGGAAAAGGTGTTTCTCCCAGAGGAGAAAGCCAGGGAGTTATCCGAGCTAATCGGGATCCTCCTAAAACCAGGAAAAGTGTCAGTGCATCATTGCACAAGAGTCCTGGTAAAAATGGTGGCTTATTACGAAGCGCTTCCATTCGGCAGATTTCACGCAAGAACTCTTCAGTGGGATCTGCTGGACAAATGGTCCGGATCGCATCTTCAGATGCATCAGCGGATAACCCTATATCCAAGGACAAGGGTGTCTCTCCTGTGGTGATTACAGAGTGCTCATCTTCTAGAGGGCCGCAGATTCGGCATTCAGGATTGGATGCTCGTGACCACGGAGGCCAGCCTGAGAGGATGGGGAGCAGTCACACAAGGAGTGTGATCAAGTCTGGAGAATTCTCTCCACATAAATATACTGGAGCTAAGAGCAAATTTATAATGCTCTAAGCTTAGCAAGACCTCTGCTTCAAGGTCAGCCGGTATTGATCCAGTGGGATAACATCACGGCAGTCGCCCACGTAAACAGAAAGGGCGGCACAAGAAGCAGGAGGGCAGTGGCAAAACTGCAAGGATTTTTCGCTAGGCGGAAAATCATGTGATAGCACTGTCAGCAGTGTTCATTCCGGGAGTGGACGACTGGGAAGCAGACTTCCTCAGCAGGCACGACCTCCACCCGGGAGAGTGGGAACTTCATCGGGAAGTTTTCCGCATGATTGTGAACCGTTGGGAAAGACCAAAGGTGGACATGATGGCGTCCCGCCCGAACAAAAAATGGGACAGGTATTGCGCCAGGTCACGAGACCTTCAGGCGATAGCTGTGGACGTCCTGGTAACACCGTGGGTGTAACAGTCGGTGTATGTGTTCCCTCCTCTGCTTCTCATAACCAAGGTATTGAGAATTATAAGACATAGAGGAGTAAGAACTATACTCGTGGCTCCGGATTGGCCAAGAGGGACTTGGTAACCGGAACTTCGAGAGATGCTCACAGAGGACTAATGGCCTCGGGAGCTGAGAAGGGATTTGCTTTCAGCAAGTACCATGTCTGTTCCAAGAGGAACCGTGGCATCGGCCTTTAAGAAAGGACCTGCTCCAGCAGGGACCTTGTCTGTTCCAAGACTTACCGCGACTGCGTTTGACGGCATGGCGGTTTGAACGCCGGATCCTAAGGGAAAAGGCATTCCGGAAGAGGTCATACCTACCCTGGTCAAAGCCAGGAAGGAGGTGACCGCACAACGTTATCACCACATGTGGTAAAAATATGTTGCGTGGGTGAGGCCAGGAAGGCCCCACGAAAAAATTTCAACTAGGTCGATTTCTGCACTTCCTGCAAACAGGAGTGTCTATGAGCCTCAAATTGGGATCCATTAAGGTTCAAGTTTCGGCCCTATAGATTTTCTTCCAGAAAGAATTGGCTTCAGTTCCTGAAGTCCAGACGTTTGTCAAGGGAGTATTGCATATACAGCCCTTGTGTGCCTCCAGTGGCACCGTGGGATCTCAACGTAGTGTTGGGATTCCTCAAATCATATTGGTTTGAACCACTCAAATCTGTGGATTTGAAATATCTCACATGGAAAGTGACCATGCTGTTGGCCCTGGCCTCGGCCAGGCGATTGTCAAAATTGGCGGCTTTGTCTTACAAAAGCCCATATTTGATTTTCCATTCGGACAGGGCAGAACTGCGGACTCGTCTCCAGTTTCTTCCTAAGGTGGTGTCAGCGTTTCACCTGAAACAACCTATTGTGGTGCCTGCGGCTACTAGGGACTTGGAGGACTCCAAGTTGCTAGACGTTGTCAGGGCCCTGAAAATATATATATATATATAATTCCAGGACGGCTGGAGTCAGAAAATCTGACTTGCTGTTTATATTGTAGGCACCCAAAAAGCTGGGTGCTCCTGCTTCTAAGCAGACTATTGCTCGTTGGATTTGTAGTACAATTCAGCTTGCACATTCTGTGGCAGGCCTGCCACAGCCAAAATATGTAAATGCCCATTCCACAAGGAAGGTGGGCTCATCTTGGGCGGCTGCCCGAGGGGTCTCGGCTTTACAACTTTGCCGAGCAGCTACTTGGTCAGGGGCAAACACGTTTGCTAAATTCTACAAATTTGATACCCTGGCTGAGGAGGACCTGGAGTTCTCTCATTCGGTGCTGCAGAGTCATCCGCACTCTCCCGCCCGTTTGGGAGCTTTGGTATAATCCCCATGGTCCTGACGGAGTCCTCAGCATCCACTAGGACGTTAGAGAAAATAAGATTTTTCTTACCGATAAATCTATTTCTCATAGTCCGTAGTGGATGCTGGGCGCCCATCCCAAGTGCGGATTGTCTGCATTACTTGTACATAGTTATTGTTACAAAAAAATCGGGTTATTATTGTTGTGAGCCATCTTTTTTAGAGGCTACTTCATTGTTATCATACTGTTAACTGGGTTCAAATCACAAGTTGTACGGTGTGATTGGTGTGGCTGGTATGAGTCTTACCCGGGATTCAAGATCCTTCCTTATTGTGTACGCTCGTCCGGGCACAGTACCTAACTGAGGCTTGGAGGAGGGTCATAGGGGGAGGAGCCAGTACACACCATGTGATCCTAAAAGCTTGCTTTTGTGCCCTGTCTCCTGCGGAGCCGCTATTCCCCATGATCCTGACGGAGTCCCCAGCATCCACTACGGACTATGAGAAATAGATTTATCGGTAAGTAAAATCTTATTTTTCTCCTCTATCAAAATAATGAAATAGTTAAAAAATAAAAGAGTTATAATGTAAGAGAGCAAATTCACGCAACTAATCTGCACCGATAACAGAACATATGTGAATAGGTCTCGCGAGACTGTCAGGAATATTAGGAACATCTGTTTGAAAACCATGTTATGGCTAAGAGAGTAACTCATTACACTGCAGGGTTTTACTTGTCTACTAATAAGACTCCGCAGGACGGCACGACCACCTTGTGCCTCTGCACACGGAGCAGATATCTAAGCACAGCCAGTGTATTAGATTCCTAACAATTATATTCCTCCAGCTCCGAGGACGCATAGCACTTGTGTTTGTAATTATAATGAATGTGCCTCAATGCTCGGCCTAATGACGATTAACCAGGAACTCGGGCGCTGGTCATTACACAGGGGCACCTTGTACCCTCTAGGAACTGAATGGTTCTCAGAGAGCAACTCTTCTAGGCTTACTCCTCTGACAGATCGATGCATGAGAATTTGCAGGATATTATAGCATTGACTTGTCTAGTGGTTTGCAGAACATTAAATAAGAGGTCATATTTTCTGAACAGCGGCTTTTTAAGCTACTGGTTAACGGCGGCTTGATTTCAATTTTCAGCAGGCTTTGCTACTGCAACTGTAATTCCAGCAGTCAGGTCCTCTTTGAAAAGCCAATCTTTAGTAAATCTACCCCCATGTCCAACTGATTCAGTGATAGAAATAGACATGATTAACACATTTTTAAATGGTTTAAACTTAAGTTGATCCACCGGGCGTGATATGCTTTACCGGCGTTTGGGATGCGGCGTCAGAACATCGACCGCAGCATTCCGATGGAAAGAATCCTGACAGGGGCTAGATAAGTATACTTACCCTCCCTCCAATACCCCCCCTAACCCTAGCCCTCCCTTCCAGCAGCCAACCTTAAACCAGTGGGGTCTGTTCTGGATGCAAGTTGAGCATTCACTATAGATACGCCACTGAACCCTAGTCATTTTTTCAAACACAACCGGTAACACGACAGAATCTGATTGGTTGGTTGGTACTTTATCTCCCCTTAAGACCCCATAATGGAATGTATAATATCCTGATCACCAATATTACCGTGATTCCATCAAAGAGTTAAAATCTAAAAACGGATTACCATATTTTTTTTTGTTTTTAATCTTTAGGATTATTTGTTACGTACGTTGTTCAGACATGATAAGCTGTAATACTCAGTTACAGCACTGGGGGGCGCTATGTGAACCGCTCCCCCAGTTATGCTGCTATAGGATGACAGTTGTAGACGGAATCACCACAATGAGCCCGTCAGCCCATGGTTTGCTTGTCACTAAGTATTGATGAGTTTAATCAGTCTCTCCCATGTCTTGCCAGATGTGTTGGAAATGGCAATCAGCTCAGACAGCTTGTCCGACATCTTCCATCACACCACGACGCTCTCCGCAACGCAGTGAAATGGTTTGGAACAGACACTGCTCTCGTCTCCTTGTAAAACCCATCATCATTTTACAGAGTTTATTTAACATAACCGTTAATTTTATCAGCCTGAAAATTGCAGCGCGGGCCACACATGTCACTTTCGCTGAAATGTTACCCCCCTAACACATACGTGGCTGCTAATAAGGCTTGTGATTAAAGTCAACGTGATTTCCGCACTTAATGTCACCCATATTTACGAATACAGCTGTAACCGTTCTGCCGTCACTGAGAATCCCAATTGCCTTGTAATTAAACGTTCATAATGGGCGGTGTAGGCGGGGCTTGTTTTGCGGGTTCGTACAGGCAAACGGATCGGGGTTGACTGTCCTTTCATCAGCTCCATCTAGAAATGTACATATAAAACGACCTAATTCAAAGAGACGGAAGAAACGTCGTTACGATTAGGGTAAACGTAAATGCGTTTGCTTGTTTGTAACGTAGGGGCCCTTACATAATATGTCGGCCTTTAATTGAGGGTTCCGTTTATCTTTGTTGAAAACCTGGAACAGCAGAGATTTAACGTGAATAACGATTTGCAAATATGCTAATATTCAGTGATATAATATTCATGTTTACAGTCATTATTTCAATGTAATCTCGCATTAATGGGAAGAGTTTAGATAATGCCGGTTGCCTCATTATGTGGAGTTGGGTAGTTCAGTTAGGACTTAGGACTTTTAATGTCAAATTCTGTTGGTGAAATGTGAGGACTTCCAACTGCCATGTTACATGCTGTTGAGTCTAAGGGGGTCATTCCGAGTTGATCGCTAGCTGCCGTTGTTCTCTGCGCAGCGCTCAGGCTAAGAATCAGCATTTCTGCGCATGCGTATGCACCGCAATGCGCAGGCGCGTCATACGGGTACAATGTGGGTTTGCACAGAGTGTAACGAACATTCCAGTCGCACGGCCGAACGCAGGAAGATTGACATGAAGTGGGCGTTTCCGGGTGGCAACTGACCGTTTTCAGGGAGTGCTTAGAAAAACGCGGGCGTGGCAGAAAAAATGCAGGTGTGGCTGGGCGTTCGCTGGGCGGGGGTGTGACGTCAAAAGCCATCTCCCCGTCGTTAGAATCAACGCACGCGAAGAGTAACTACAGGGCTGGTCTTGTTTTGCACAAAAAGATTTTGCAGGCGTTCTGCTGCACAAGCGTTCACACTTCTGCAAAGGAAAAATACACTCCCCGGCGGGCGGCGACAATGTGTTTGCACGGCTGCTAAAAACTGCTAGCGAGCGATCAACTCGGAATGACCACCTATGTACTAAGAGCTGGAGAGAGATAAAGTGGAGAGAGATAAAACACAAATCAATCAGCTCATAACTATCATTTGTCAAGCACAGCCTGCAAAACATGGCAGCTAGAAGCTGATTGGCTGGTTCTTTATCTTCGCCCAGGCTCTCCAAGGCTTAGTATATTTCCCAAGTCAGGAGTGAAGTGAATATTTCCCAGACGGTTTTTAAAATGCCACCAATGTTTATACAACAGCGTCCTGAAAGAGACAGTGTCTAATAGCGTGTATGGCATATCTAATGATATGAGGACCCCAAAACAGGTTCTGGGACCCCAGCTCTCATTGTTCTGGTGACATAGATGTCAGTGTGACATTGTTCTGGAAGTCTAAAAACAAGGAAGTTCCCATGATAGAGGTTTTTCAGGTTAGTTAGCAAAGCAAAAAAGTTAGCAACTGGGTAAAACCATGGGGGTCATTCTGACCTGTTCGCACGATACGGTTGATCGCACGGGCAGCAAAAAGTTGCTACGTGCGATCAACTCGGAATGACCCCCGTGTGCACTGCAGGTGAGTCAGATGTAACATGTGCAGAGAGAGTTAGATTTGGGTGGGTTATTGTTTCTGTGCAGGGTAAATACTGGCTGCTCTATTTGTACACTGCAATTTAGATTTCAGTTTGAACACACCCCACCCAAATCTAACTCGCTCTGCACATGTTACATCTGCCCCCCCTGCAGCATGGTTTTGCCCAGTTGCTAACTTTTTTGGTGTGCTAACCAACCTGAATAAAGCCCATAGAGTATTACATATCTGATGATCAGGGGAACCCAAGAACAGATGTATGGGTCCTGATTCACTGTCTGCACACACACCTTTCATATACCATCAGGAGCGGATCAGGAAAGAGGAGGGGATGTGTGCAGCCTCTGATTGGTGCCCCCCCCCCCCCCCCCAACCCCCCCATCCCTCTCTGTCACAGGCTTTTCGGCAGTAGACTCCAGCAAGTGCAGCATACTCAGATGACCGGACAAATGGCGGGGCTGCCATTTTGCCAGTGATTTATGTAGTGTGCATGTGCAGATATATGGAAACGTGGCATCATGTTCCCAGTGATACATGCAGCACCGTCAGAGAGGTAAGTATTTTTAATGGATGCAGGGACTGCGGTGCGGGCCTTCTGGATGCAGGGGCCCATGTGCACAGCACACCCTGTACTCAATATAGCTACACCCATGCCTAATGTATTGTGTAGCATCAGGTAATACTAATAAGTGCTGACATAACAGCATTGTAGACCCTGCGTAAAGCAATGCACTGGGGCCCCTACCCACTCATTCATGGGAACCAATTTAAAAAAAAATCCATAACATACCTCTCCTGCAAGCCTGTACCGTCTCTCCACATGCTTCCATACAGTGAATGGCTGTCAGCACTCTGATTGGTTATTAGCTCCAGCCATTCACCAATCGGCATACTGACAGCCCTTCACTGTCTAACTGCAAGTAGAGAATGCTGCCTGGCCGCTCTGATTGTGTAACCACCGACCACCTCTACTCGGAGGCCCCTAGAATTGTGGGGCCCTGGGCAGCTGCCCAATGTGCCTATACATTTAGATGGCTCTGATATTAATCATTTTTAGTATTAACATTTCATACAGGAGACATCCACTTAATACAGAAAAACCAATATTTCTACTTAATTATATTCAATGCGGTCAATGCAAATGTTTGTATTTATTAATAACATCGTCCATATGCAATTCAATCTGACCCTTCATTGCAGCATATTATAGTGCGCAAATTGCTGCTACTACCGCCGTCTATACATCTGTCCTGGTGTGAACCAAGCGCGTGAGTCATTACTTATTTTAAAAGCGCCGTCATTCCTTTGATAACAATGTTTTGTTGTATTTTTCTTAATAGAAAGAAAAGCTCCATCATTTCTGTGTAAACCTCCTATTGACATAATGCAAGGTCGTTCTAATATAATACGATGGAAATAAAAGGATAATTGTAACCCTTCAGACATAATATGTTATTGCTGGTTTGTTTTAATGAAATAAATCCAAAGGTTTATTAAATAAGGTGCTTTGCAGGTGGAAGCGGCACGCCACTGATTGAACGTAATGAATTACTGTACACTTTTTATTTAAAAAGTCTTTAATACATGTGTCCTTGCTCTGTCTCATTAACATGAGGGGCGAACGCGCTGAGACACCGCCCGGCGACTACGCATAATGAAAACGCACGACAGCTGCCTCCCACAATAAGTGGCAAGTGACGCGGTTTCTGTTTAATGGGTTATTTTTTTTACATGATCGTGTTTTATAGTATATGTCGCTGTTCAGACGCTGAGACATAGCCGGGGAGAGGTTTCCTTGTTGCTGCGGAGAGTATTACAATCTGTCCTCTGCATGGCAACAAAGCCGAGACATACTTTAATATTAGGGATTTACTGCTCAGACACCAGAGGGTCCTGTTAACCAGTTCAGTGCTCATACGGCTATATGTCTGATAGTCCAGGATTGGCTGAACGCCAGGTTATGTGCTGAACAGCTACGTCCATAAATCACAGCGTAACATGCAGTATTGTGTTATTACTATGCTAAATCAATGTTATAAAGGCCCAGATTTATCAAGCCTTGGAGAGTGATAGTTTGCACGGTGATAAAAGACCAACCAATCAGCTCCTGTCATTTTTCAAACACAGCCTGTAACATGGTAGTTGGGAGCTGATTGGCTGCAGTTTATCACTCTCCAAGGCTTGATAAATAGTTTGTTAATGAGCCAATATGTGGTTTATTAATAACTGTTGCCAATAATTGCTTGGGATTTTATTTTAACGAATGAGTGTCGCCTCAATGTGGAATGTTTGTTAAGGTCACATGTAACATTCCCTATGGTTTGGGCAATTTGGAGTGATCGTTATATGTTAATGTAATACGCTCCTGAAATAGCGACTCAATACTTGCCTACTCTCCCGGGAGCTGCGGGAGGCTCCCATTTTTTGGGGTAGCCCCCAGCACCCCCGGAAGAGTAGGCAGGTCTCCCGCATCCTGCTCGCACCCTAGTGATGCGGGAAGGATGGAGATAATCTCCTGTATTGGCGGGTCCGTGTGGTGGGGAAGGGGTTAAAAGACTTCGGGGGGCGGGGATGGGCTGTTACATCATCAAGCCCCGCCCCCACACCGGGAAACGCACCAGGTCCACGGGGATAGGGTGGGGCTTGATGATGTCACAGTCACCCCCGAAGTCTTCTGCAGCGTCTCCTCTCTGGGCTTCTCCTGGAGAGAAGAAATGTAAAGTAGGTAGGTATGAGCTACTCTGATAATCTGCCGTTCAGTGCATGTTTGCTACTTTGCTCCATCCTCCTCCGGGAGGAGGCAGCGTGGTAGGCTCATGGAGGCGTAGCTGGCGGTAAGGTGGACTGTCCGAGGGTGTGGCCGGTGACAAGATGGCTTGTACGGGGCGTGGCCAGCAGGGAGGTATGCAGTCTGGGGGCGTGGCATTACGATTGCATCATCATGGCTCCACCCCCACTCTACAGCGCTGAGAAAACCGACTGTAGAGCAGGAGCGGAGTTACAGTTACGCGATTCAGCACAAATCGCGTCATCGGATCTCCTCGGACGGCCCACTTGTTCTCTGCTGTGGTCAGCCGAGGGGGGTTGCGGGGTGCTGGCAGGGAATCCGGTAGACAGTAAGGGGCCGGGAGGGCCACGCGATTTTTGGGAGCATCCCGTCCATTCTGGGAGGGTAGGTAAGTATAGTTCAGTGTAACCCGACACAATGTATTTACAGCTTTCATTCCCCCAATCTAGTACAACAGGGGTGTCAATGCATTCGGCTCTGCTGTGTGGTTGGGGTATAATACAAGAGAACAATCGGGAGTGTAGGAAATTGATAGGGTGAATTCTGCACAGAAAACTTACGGGAAAACTCCGTCGGAGAACGGGACAGAATCCCGCAGCCACATATGTAGTGAGGCGAATATTACGCAGATCTCTAACAGTAGTTTAAAATAAATAAGTAAATAAATAAATCTCTTTATTACTATTTGGAAGCATTAATAATGGAATGTAAATGTAGCGTAAACGAAAGAAGTAGGGGGATGTGTCCGGCTGCCGGACTAGGTCAGTAGATGGATTAACGCAGAAGCGTAAACAAGTAAAACGTACTCTGCGATAATCTCCAGTTGGGAAAACAATGGTTGCGTGTTTGTCGTCATCTGTCTCTATTTATATAGTGGCTCCCTTTCATTAGCACATGGCGCATCATCTCTACATAAATGTAATCCCGTCTGCCGCGAAGCCCATCTGCCACCATATTTGACCTCTGGGATAGCTGTCTGTCCAGGCACCGCACGCTCTCTGTGATTCTCGCTGTGCAATGGAGCAGATAATGCCGGGGAACTTTAAACTTTGCTGCTCTTCTATAAATAGTCGCTGCTCGCTAAATGCCAGGAATTGTTTGGGGATTGTTCAAGCTCAGTGTTTTGGATCTTTATGGACTCTCCAGAGCTGCTCATCTAGACTGAGAAACAATATGAACTGAGTAGTAAAGGTTAACAGCAGAGATCTCTGTCTTCTAACCAGGGACAACTGCAACCTCCAAATCCGTTCCAAATACAATTGCGCTACATTTTCTGGAAAGAGTCGTCCACCTTCAGATTACTGAATTAGTTGTTGCCCAGATGTGTCCTCCTGTATCCTTTACTATGCGTAGTAAGCTCTTGTGCAGAGAGAGTTAGATTTGGGTGGGGCGTGTTCAATCTGCAATCTAAATTGCAGTGTAAAAATAAAGCAGCCAGTATTTACCCTGCACAGAAACAATATAACCCACCCAAATCTAACTCTCTCTGCAAATGTTATATCTGCCCCACCTGCACCGCACATGGGGGGTGATTCAGACCTGATTGCACGCAGGCGGTTTTTTGCAGTGCTGTGATAAGGTCATCGCCACCTACAGGGGGAGGGGGTAAACGCTGTGCAGGAGAGCGATCGCTTGTGTAGAGAGCTGCACACACAAAAGTTTGTGCAGTCTCTGCACAGCTCAGAACTTACTCAGCCGGCAGCCGCTGGAGCTGACGTCAGGAACCCTCCCTTGAAACGGCTAGACACGCCTGCGTTCACCTGGACACTCCTTAAAAATGGTCAGTTGACACCCACAAACGGCCTCTTCCTGTCAGTCTTCTTGCGATCGCTTTCTTCGTTAGATCTGTCGCTGTCCGTCGATCCCTGTCGCCTGCGCATTGGGGAGCATACACATGCGCAGTTCAGACCCGAACGCGCCGCTGCAAAAAAAGCTAGCGTGCAATTGGGTCTGAATGACCCCCATGGTTTTGCCCAACTGCTAACAAATTTGCTGCTGTGATCAACTTTGAATTACCCCCAATGAGAGTTATAATGGGAGAATAACCTTGCTATTCTCTGCTCGCATCTATGGGGTATAAGCAAAAATTAGCAAGGTTCTCTTGGCGTATCAGTGCATGAAGGACCTCATTCAGATCCCGTTGTATCTACTTCCTTGGGGGAAGGGGGCACGACGGCGTTTGTGGAAAACGGAGGCAAGTCTCTGCTGTTTAGGGGGAGGGAAGAGGCCAGGAATCTCCGTTGGACGGAGATTTCCTGGCCTCTGCGATGGCCGGCTCGTGTGTCTCCTTGGGAACCGCAAGCTGCCGATGTTGAGTCAATGATCCAATGTCTGCATCCTCTATAGCAAGATGTAGCCATGCTGTATAGCGTGCCAGGCTTCGACTATTCACAGCCCACGATTGCACCATTAATTCCATTAGGAATTCATTAATTCCATTAGGAATGAATGGACCGATCGCCGGCTGTGAATAGTCGCAGCCCGAAACACCATGCAGCAAGCCGTGTTGCAGCATGCTGCATCGCAGCAAAGATGAACATGGCTACATCTCAGGGGGGGGGGGGACAGATCTAAATGCTTCAGGCATCCTATCCGTTCATTAGGAGCTAATGACATAATGAGGCATGAGGTGCTATGCTCCTCATGCCTCAGTGATGTTAATGCTCTCACGAATGGTTAGATTGAATACAGGTCCAGCCCATATAATAGCTGTCTGCTCTGGCAGCCGGTGATAGATTCACTTTCAGGCGGCTTTCAGGATCTCTGGTTGCATAAATATATAAGGGGCATAAAGAGAATGGAGATTATATAGGAAGGAAGTGAGATGAAACCAGTCTTCCCAGCGCATCGTATGCAAAGTGGCGGTTTATTGGTAGTGGTCCGTTCAGGCCGTGTTGCAAAAAGGGGCGTTAGGATGGGAATGAAAGAGAATTTCTGCATTAGCGTCTCCCCTGTCCTCTTTACACATAGTTACCATAAAGAGTGTCACCTTGAAACACTTCTTGCTTCGCGTTGATGTTTGTTTGCCGGAATGATAAAGAAGTACAATGTTTAATAATCCCGGGGGGAACAGTAGAGTTCTGCAAAGTGCATTGTGGGACTCATGAATAATGATGGCTGACATCTTGTCAGTGATAACATCAGAAGTTGGGAAATGACAGGCAGAACCCGTCTCCTTACTTTGTCTCTCCGTAATTGAACGACTCGTCTCTGAGGTCTCTCGGTATTCCTGGATTCTTCTCCTGGCCCTGTCACCATTCGCACTTCAAGTTTTGCAGAATCTTTTAGTATTCTCTGGCGGTGCTCAGATGACAGAGGTCAAAGTGATTCAGGGAACTTGTAAAAACGTGGACGAGGGAGCGACACGGTGCTTATTGTGCTTCTCCGCAGGAGGGAGAAACAAAACGCGTTGCTTATCTTTCATGATAGAAATTGGGCTCGGCGCTCCTAGCAACAAGGCTGCAACTGCATTCGGCAACTGTCAGCTCTGGCGTTAACCCTTGTTGTGACAGGAGATGCTAATGTCCATGAGGGAAGGACTTATGATTTCCATCCAGTGATTTACACACAGACGCTGCTATACCATACCTCCCAACTGTTCCGATTTTCGCCGGACAGTCCTATTTTTTTGGGTCTGTCCCACTGTCCCTCCCGCAGGTCGCAGTGTCCCGAGGTGGGGGGGAAGGGGCAGTTGGGAGGTTCCCTATCACTCGCTGCTCTGTGTGTTCAGCAGCTCACAGAGCGCTGGCTGTGCCCCCACTGTGACAAAATTGGGAGGCGTGGCTCGCGAGTGCATCATTTGTGTGAAGCCACGCCCCCTTTCCAACAGGCCACGCTCCCTTTTCAGCTTCGTAAGGTGACCGGGAACCCCAATTAGTGCACCGTATCCCCTCGCACTTCGGGCAAGGTGCCTGGCACCACTGCCACAGCACTCGGCACATGTTACTATTCCCAATCGTAGTCCACGTGGATCATAAAGTTTAGAAAAGTTTTAAAAATAAAAAAAAATATGAAAAACTCATGTTGACCTTTTTGTGTGTCGACCTTTGCCATGTCGACCTAGTGGTTATGTCAACCTATTGACTATGTCCACCTAATGCATGTCGACCAATAGCGGTTGATCTAATGGGCGTCAACCTAAAGACCGGATCCCCATTCACTACCCAACCACCCAGTCCTGGCCCCCTTGTGGTAGGCAGTTGTATGTGCAACTTGCACCAAAGCTAAAGTAACATCTCTATTGCATCTACCGCTGTTTGAGAGTAACAGAATTGTACTTTTGCAGCTACATTAGCCATAATATAAGACAACCACCTGACCGTTGTATTAATACCTGGGCTAAACATTATTATTCAATAGTTACAGTACTTTATCATACTGTATTAAGGACATTTTCATTTCATTTCAGCTTTAATTAAAATACATTTTATTACATATTTATAACACAACCACACTGAAGAATATTTCTCAAAAGTGGTGCAAAGTTAACAATCTCTGCAACCCACAGGAACCAATCAGACCTTTGCGTTCATGTATCAAGTGTAAGTTGTACTAGAAGAATGACAGATAGAACCTGATTGGTTGATGTGGGTTTTAGCTAGAGGTTGCAACATTTCAGACAAATTGCTTTTGGAGACGAAAGAGGCGCAAACTCTCTTCTTGCTTCACGGAACAGACAGTATTTGCAAAGTTGTCGTTCGTGGAGCTTATTGTCTGTGAACAGAGCTGAGCCAGTTCTTTCCTCTGTGTGGTGGGGATTGTGGGAATGATGGACAAATTCTGACAGAGAAATATGTGAGATTTGCAAATGCAGAACATGGCTGATAATTTGAAGGGACATTTTAAAAATGTTACTCATTTCTACCATATGGGCACAGGCGTGTTTCTACCACACACGCGTCACACATGTAATGTCAGCAACCGTGAAGGGAGATAACACGCATTACTAGAGAGGGCTCTATTCCCCTGACCTCTCCTTGCTTTGTTACAGTCACCTATATACCTGTCATATATTTACTGGCTGTTTACTTACCGTATGCTATGTTATTCTATGTTACCCACAGAGTGCACATTTATTACAACAAGTAGCATGCAACACTCTTAATGCTTAAACCTCTCACTAGTGTGATGCCTTGGGGCGGTTGCCCTGTGTTGGTCTTGGGGGTCCCATGTCTTGGACTTGTACCTTAGTGTTAGGGACCCATCGGATGAGGTCACCTGGTCTCGGTTGGTTGGCCTATATTTTTGTCCAAAATTATGCTAAGTACCTCAAATTTCCTATATGTGGTTGTATGGGGTTGTAGTGTCCTACAGTATGTCTCTAAAGAGTGTAATAGAATTGTATTATTGTCATATCCAGTGGTCAGGTCATGTTGGGGGTGTAGAGTCCTATATTTGTATAGGGTGTAATAGATGTATTATGGTCATGTCCAGCGCTCAGGACATGTTGGGGGTGTAGTGTCCTATGTCTGTATAGAGTGTAATAGATGTATTATGGTCATGGCCAGTGGTCAGGTCATGTTGGGGTGTAGTGTCCTATGTCTGTATAGGGTGTAATAGATGTATTATGGTCATGGCCAGTGGACAGGTCATGTTGGGGTGCAGTGTCCTATGTCTGTATAGGGTGTAATAGATGTATTATGGTCATGGCCAGCAGTCAGGTCATGTTGGGGGTGTAGTGTTCTATGTTTGTATAGGGTGTAATCGATGTATTATGGTCATGTCCACTGGTCAGGTCATGTTGGGGGTGCAGTGTCCTATGTCTGTATAGGGTGTAATAGATGTATTATGGTCATGTCCACTGGTCAGGTCATGTTGGGGGTGCAGTGTCCTATGTCTGTATAGGGTGTAATAGATGTATTATGGTCATGGCCAGTGGTCAGGCCATGTTGGGGGTGTAGTGTTCTATGTCTGTATAAGGTGTAATAGATGTATTATGGTCATGTCCAATGGTCAGGTCATTTTGGGGTGTAGTGTCCTATGTCTGTATAGGGTGTAATAGATGTATTATGGTCATGTCCAGTGGTCAGGTAATGTTGGGGGTATAGTGTCCTAGGTCTGTATAGGGTGTAATAGATGTATTATGGTCATGGTCAGTGGTCAGGTCATGTTGGGGTGTAGTGCCCTATGTCTGTATAGGGTGTAATAGATGTATTATGGTCATGGCCAGTGGACAGGTCATGTTGGGGTGCAGTGTTCTATGTCTGTATAGGGTGTAATAGATGTATTATGGTCATGTCCACTGGTCAGGTCATGTTGGGGGTGTAGTGTCCTATGTCTGTATAGAGTGTAATAGATGTATTATGGTCATGTCCAGTGGTAAGTTCATTTTGGGGTGTAGTGTCCTATGTCTGTATAGGGTGTAATAGATGTATTATGGTCATGTTGGGGGTATATTGTCCTATGTCTCTATAGGGTGTAATAGATGTATTATGGTAATTGCCAGTGGTCAGGTCATGTTGGGGTGTAGTGTCCTATGTTTGTATCGGGTGTAATAGATGTATTATGGTCATGTTGGGGGTGTAGTGTCCTATGTCTGTATAGGGTGTAATAGATGTATTATGGTCATGGCCAGTGGTCAGGTCATGTTGGGGGTGTAGTGTCCTATGTCTGTATAGGGTGTAATAGATGTATTATGGTCATAGCCAGTGATCAGGTCATGTTGGGGGTGTAGTGTTCTATGTCTGTATAGGGTGTAATAGATGTATTATGGTTATGTCCAGTGGTCAGGTAATGTTGGGGTGTAGTGTCCTGTGTCTGTATAGGGTGTAATAGATGTATTATGGTCATGTCCAGTGGTCAGGTCATGTTGGGGGTGTAGTGTCCTATGTCTGTATAGGGTGTAATAGATGTAGTATGGTCATGGCCAGTGGTCAGGTCATGTTGGGGGTGTAGTGTTCTATGTTTGTATAGGGTGTAATAGATGTATTATGGTCATAGCCAGTGGTCAGGTCATGTTGGGGTGTAGTGTCCTATGTCTGTATCGGGTGTAATAGATGTATTATGGTTATGTCCAGTGGTCAGGTCATGTTGGGGTGTAGTGTCCTGTGTCTGTATAGGGTGTAATAGATGTATTATGGTCATAGACAGTGGTCAGGTCATGTTGGGGGTGTAGTGTCCTATGTCTGTATAGAGTGTAATAGATGTATTATGGTCATGTCCAGTGGTCAGGTAATGTTGGGGTGTAGTGTCCTGTGTCTGTATAGGGTGTAATAGATGTATTATGGTCATAGCCAGTGGTCAGGTCATGTTGGGGGTGTAGTGTCCTATGTCTGTATAGGGTGTAATAGATGTATTATGGTCATGGTCAGTGGTCAGGACATGTTGGGGGTGTAGTGTCCTATGTCTGTATAGAGTGTAATAGATGTATTATGGTCATGTCCAGTGGTCAGGTTATGTTGGGGTGTAGTGTCCTGTGTCTGTATAGGGTATAATAGATGTATTATGGTCATAGCCAGTGGTCAGGTCATGTTGGGGGTGTAGTGTCCTATGTCTGTATAGGGTGTAATAGATGTATTATGGTCATGTCCAGTGGTCAGGTCATGTTGGCGTGTAGTGTCCTGTGTCTGTATAGGGTGTAATAGATGTATTATGGTCATGTCCAGTGGTCAGGTCATGTTGGGGATGTAGTGTCCTATGTCTGTATAGGGTGTAATAGATGTATTATGGTCATGGCCAGTGGACATGTCATGTTGGGGGTGTAGTGTTCTATGTTTGTATAGGGTGTAATAGATGTATTATGGTCATGGCCAGTGGTCAGGTCATGTTGGGGGTGTAGTATCCTGTGTCTCTATAGGGTATAATAGATGTATTATGGTCATAGTCAGTGGTCAGGACATGTTGGGGGTGTAGTGTCCTATGTCTGTATAGGGTGTAATAGATGTATTATGGTCATGGTCAGTGGTCAGGTGATGTTGGGGGTGTAGTGTCCTATGTTTGTATAGGGTGTAATAGATGTATTATGGTCATGTCCAGTGGTCAGGTCATGTTGGGGGTGTAGTGTCCTATGTCTGTATAGGGAGGAATAGATGTATTATGGTCATGTCCAGTGGTCAGGTCATGTTGGGGGTGTAGTGTCCTATGTCTGTATAGGGTGTAATAGATGTATTATGGTCATGGCCAGCAGTCAGGTCATTTTGGGGGTGTAGTGTCCTATGTCTGTATAGGGTGTAATAGATGTATTATGGTCATGTCCAGTGGTCAGATCATGTTGGGGGGTGTAGTGTCCTATGTCTGTATAGGGTGTAATAGATGTATTATGGTAATTGCCAGTGGTCGGGTCATGTTGGGGGTGTAGTGTCCTATGTCTGTATAGGGTGTAATAGATGTATTATGGTCATGGTCAGTGGTCAGGTCATGTTGGAAGGGTGTAGTGTTCTATGTCTGTATAGGGTGTAATAGATGTATTATGGTCATGTCCAGTGGTTAGGTCATGTTGGGGGTGCAGTGTCCTATGTCTGTATAGAGTGCAATAGATGTATTATGGTCATGTCCAGTGGTCAGGTAATTTTGGGGTGTAGTGTCCTATGTCTGTATAGGGTGTAATAGATGTATTATGGTCATGTCCAGTGGTCAGATCATGTTGGGGGGTGTAGTGTCCTATGTCTGTATAGGGTGTAATAGATGTATTATGGTAATTGCCAGTGGTCGGGTCATGTTGGGGGTGTAGTGTCCTATGTCTGTATAGGGTGTAATAGATGTATTATGGTCATGGTCAGTGGTCAGGTCATGTCGGTGGTGTAGAGTCCTATGTCTCTATAGGGTGTAATAGATGTATTATGGTCATAGTCAGTGGTCAGGACATGTTGGGGGTGTAGTGTCCTATGTCTGTATAGAGTGTAATAGATGTATTATGGTCATGGCCAGTGGTCAGGTCATGTTGGGGTGTAGAGTCCTATGTCTGTATAGTGTGTAATAGATGTATTATGGTCATGGCCAGTGGTCAGGTCATGTTGGGTTGTAGAGTCCTATGTCAGTATATGGTGTAATAGATGTATTATGGTCATGTCCAGTAGTCAGGCCATGTTAGGGTGTAGTGTCCTATGTCTGTATAGGGTGTAATAGATGTATTATGGTCATGGCCAGTGGACAGGTCATGTTGGGGTGCAGTGTCCTATGTCTGTATAGGGTGTAATAGATGTATTATGTTCATGGCCAGCAGTCAGGTCATGTTGGGGGTGTAGTGTTCTATGTTTGTATAGGGTGTAATCAATGTATTATGGTCATGTCCACTGGTCAGGTCATGTTGGGGGTGCAGTGTCCTATGTCTGTATAGAGTGTAATAGATGTATTATGGTCATGTCAACTGGTCAGGTCATGTTGGGGGTGCAGTGTCCTATGTCTGTATAGGGTGTAATAGATGTATTATGGTCATGGCCAGTGGTCAGGCCATGTTGGGGGTGTAGTATTCTATGTCTGTATAGGTGTAATAGATGTATTATGGTCATGTCCAGTGGTCAGGTCATTTTGGGGTGTAGTGTCCTATGTCTATAGAGTGTAATAGATGTATTATGGTCATGTCCAGTGGTCAGGTTATGTTGGGGGTATAGTGTCCTAGGTCTGTATAGGGTGTAATAGATGTATTATGGTCATGGTCAGTGGTCAGGTCATGTTGGGGGTGTAGTGTCCTATGTCTGTATAGGGTGTAATAGATGTATTATGGTCATGTCCAGCGGTCAGGTCATGTTGGGGTGTAGTGCCCTATGTCTGTATAGGGTGTAATAGATGTATTATAATCATGGCCAGTGGACAGGTCATGTTGGGGTGCAGTGTTCTATGTCTGTATAGGGTGTAATAGATGTATTATGGTCATGTCCACTGGTCAGGTCATGTTGGGGGTGTAGTGTCCTATGTCTGTATAGAGTGTATTAGATGTATTATGGTCATGTCCAGTGGTCAGTTCATTTTGGGGTGTAGTGTCCTATGTCTGCATAGGGTGTAATAGATGTATTATGGTCATGTTGGGGGTATATTGTCCTATGTCTCTATAGGGTGTAATAGATGTATTATGGTAATTGCCAGTGGTCAGGTCATGTTGGGGTGTAGTGTCCTATGTCTGTATCGGGTGTAATAGATGTATTATGGTCATGTTGGGGGTGTAGTGTCCTATGTCTGTATAGGGTGTAATAGATGTATTATGGTCATGGCCAGTGGACAGGTCATGTTGGGGTGCAGTGTTCTATGTCTGTATAGGGTGTAATAGATGTATTATGGTCATGTCCAGTGGTCAGGTCATGTTGGGGGTGTAGTGTCCTATGTCTGTATAGGGTGTAATAGATGTAGTATGGTCATGGCCAGTGGTCAGGTCATGTTGGGGGTGTAGTGTTCTATGTTTGTATAGGGTGTAATAGATGTATTATGGTCATAGCCAGTGGTCAGGTGATGGGTGGGTGTAGTGTCCTATGTCTGTATCGGGTGTAATAGATGTATTATGGTCATAGCCAGTGGTCAGGTCATGTTGGGGGTGTAGTGTCCTATGTCTGTATAGAGTGTAATAGATGTATTATGGTCATGTCCAGTGGTCAGGTCATGTTGGGGTGTAGTGTCCTGTGTCTGTATAGGGTGTAATAGATGTATTATGGTCATAGCCAGTGGTCAGGTCATGTTGGGGGTGTAGTGTCCTATGTCTGTATAGGGTGTAATAGATGTATTATGGTCATGTCCAGTGGTCAGGTCATGTTGGGGTGTAGTGTCCTGTGTCTGTATAGGGTGTAATAGATGTATTATGGTCATGTCCAGTGGTCAGGTCATGTTGGGGGTGTAGTGTCCTATGTCTGTATAGGGTGTAATAGATGTATTATGGTCATAGCCAGTGGTCAGGTCATGTTGGGGTGTAGTGTTCTATGTCTGTATCGGGTGTAATAGATGTATTATGGTTATGTCCAGTGGTCAGGTAATGTTGGGGTGTAGTGTCCTGTGTCTGTATAGGGTGTAATAGATGTATTTGGTCATAGCCAGTGGTCAGGTCATGTTGGGGGTGTAGTGTCCTATGTCTGTATAGAGTGTAATAGATGTATTATGGTCATGGCCAGTGTTCAGGTCATGTTGGGGGTGCAGTGTCCTATGTCTGTATAGGGTGTAATAGATGTATTATGGTCATGGTCAGTGGTCAGGACATGTTGGGGGTGTAGTGTCCTATGTCTGTATAGGGTGTAATAGATGTATTATGGTCATGTCCAGTGATCAGGTCATGTTGGGGGTGTAATGTCCTATGTCTCTATAGGGTGTAATAGATGTATTATGGTCATGTCCAGTGGTCAGGTCATGTTGGGGGTGTAATGTCCTATGTCTCTATAGGGTGTAATAGATGTATTATGGTCATGTCCAGTAGTCAAGTCATGTTGGGGGTGTAGTGTCTTATGTCTGTATAGGGTGTAATAGATGTATTATGGTCATGTCCAGTGGTCAGGTCATATTGGGGTGTAGTGTCCTATGTCTTTATAGGGTGTAATAGATGTATTATGGTCATGTCCAGTGGTCAGGTCATATTGGGGTGTAGTGTCCTATGTCTGTATAGGGTGTAATAGATGTATTATGGCCAGTGGTCAGGTCATGTTGGTGTGTTGTGTCCTTTGTCTGTATAGGGTGTAATAGATGTATTATGGTCATGTCCAGTGGTCAGGTCATATTGGGGTGTAGTGTCCTATGTCTGTATAGGGTGTAATAGATGTATTATGGTCATGTCCAGTGGTCAGGTCATATTGGGGTGTAGTGTCCTATGTCTGTATAGGGTGTAATAGATGTATTATGGTCATGTCCAGTGGTCAGGTCATATTGGGGTGTAGTGTCCTATGTCTGTATAGAGTGTAATAGATGTATTATGGTCATGTCCAGTGGTCAGGTCATATTGGGGTGTAGTGTCCTATGTCTGTATAGGGTGTAATAGATGTATTATGGTCATGTCCAGTGGTCAGGTCATGTTGGGGTGTAGTGTCCTTATGTCTGTATAGAGTGTAATAGATGTATTATGGTCATGTCCAGTGGTCAGGTCATATTGGGGTGTAGTGTCCTATGTCTGTATAGGGTGTAATAGATGTATTATGGCCAGTGGTCAGGTCATGTTGGGGTGTTGTGTCCTGTGTCTGTATAGGGTGTAATAGATGTATTATGGTCTTGTCCAGTGATCAGGTCATGTTGAGGGTGTAGTGTCCTATGTCTGTATAGGGTGTTATAGATGTATTATGGTCATGGCCAGTAGTCACGTCATGTTGGGGTGTAGTGTCCTATGTCTATATAGGGTGTTATAGATGTATTATGGTCATAGCCAGTGGTCAGGTCATGTTGGGGGTGCAGTGTCCTGTGTCTGTATAGGGTGTAATAGATGTATTATGGTCATGTCCAGTGGTCAGATCATGTTGGGTGTTTAGTGCTATTAATCTCTATTCAATGCATCACACATTATATATAACGGCGCCTGCCTAGCCGCAAATTGTTATGGAAATTGCATTAAATGTTGGTAGCTATGTTATTTATATATATAAAACTCCAGACGTCTAATACTGGAAGCTTTTCATATTGATAAGAATTTTAATAGAATAATATGGAACAATGTCATTTCATCTGTGCTGTTTGATTAAGCAATGAAGTGGCGACATAAGGCCAATTTGCTACTTGGGAATGAGATGTGTACACATACTGCTACATACAGCAGCCCACAGTTATTTGTCAGATAATACAATCTGATTTCCGAGCAGCCAAACCTAGTATTTACTTAAGGAAATTCATTAATGTACAAGACACATCAAACACGGGAGATTGCATTTGAAAATGTCTCATATACTGTATATGGAGAGACTATGTTTTATTACTTTATTCTTCATTTAGTCAGCATTGCTGCCTAAGCCAGATAGTATTTAAAACAAATACATTAAAACAGAGAAGAATAAAATCACATAGACAATTTAAAGCTAAGTCCTACACGCTTATGCTGGATTGCCATCTAATTCTCCGCAGAATGCTATAATAATAATAATAGCTCTCAGCAAAGGTTTGTGAGTGTGTGTACTATATAACGCCAGGCGTCTTGTATGTTCTCAATAAGTGCTGATTCTGAGTTATAAGCTATGCAGATATTCACGCAGTTGGCTAATGTTTCTCTATCGTCCTAGTGGATGCTGGGGTTCCTGAAAGGACCATGGGGAATAGCGGCTCCGCAGGAGACAGGGCACAAAAAGTAAAGCTTTTTCAGATCAGGTGGTGTGCACTGGCTCCTCCCCCTATGACCCTCCTCCAGACTCCAGTTAGATTTTTGTGCCCGGCCGAGAAGGGTGCAATCTAGGTGGCTCTCCTAAAGAGCTGCTTAGAAAAAGTTTAGCTTAGGTTTTTTATTTTACAGTGATTCCTGCTGGCAACAGGATCACTGCAGCGAGGGACTGAGGGGAGAAGGAGTCAACTCACCTGCGTGCAGGATGGATTGGCTTCTTGGCTACTGGACATCAAGCTCCAGAGGGACGATCACAGGTACAGCCTGGATGGTCACCGGAGCCGCGCCGCCGGCCCCCTTGCAGATGCTGAAGTCAGAAGAGGTCCAGAATCGGCGGCTGAAGACTCCTGCAGTCTTCTAAAGGTAGCGCACAGCACTGCAGCTGTGCGCCATTTTCCTCTCAGCACACTTCACACGGCAGTCACTGAGGGTGCAGGGCGCTGGGAGGGGGGCGCCCTGGGAGGCAAATGAATACCTATAAAGGCTAAAAATACCTCACATATAGCCCCTAGAGGCTATATGGAGATATTTAACCCCTGCCTGATTTTTCTAAATAGCGGGAGACGAGCCCGCCAGAAAAGGGGCGGGGCCTATCTCCTCAGCACACGGCGCCATTTCCTCTCACAGCTCCGCTGGTCAGGACGGCTCCCAAGTCTCTCCCCTGCACTGCACTACAGAAACAGGGTAAAACAGAGAGGGGGGGGCAAATTTATGGCGATATTTTGATATAACAAAGCAGCTATAAGGGAGCACTTATTATAAGGCTATCCCTGATATATATATAGCGCTTTTGGTGTGTGCTGGCAAACTCTCCCTCTGTCTCCCCAAAGGGCTAGTGGGTCCTGTCTTCGTTAGGAGCATTCCCTGTGTGTCTGCTGTGTGTCGGTACGTGTGTGTCGACATGTATGAGGACGATATTGGTGTGGAGGCGGAGCAATTGCCAAATATGAGGATGTCATCCCCTAGGGAGTCGACACCAGAATGGATGCCTTTATTTATGGAACTACGGGATAGTGTCAACACGCTAAAGCAGTCGTTTGACGACATGAGGCGGCCGGACAATCAATTAGTGCCTGTCCAGGCGACTCAAACACCGTCAGGGGCTGTGAAACGCCCTTTGCCTCAGTCGGTCGACACAGACCCAGACGCAGGCACTGACTCCAGTGGTGACGGTGACGATTCAACCGTATTTTCCAGTAGGGCCACACGTTATATGATTTTGGCAATGAAGGAGGCGTTACATTTAGCTGATACTACAGGTACCACTAAACAGGGTATTATGTGGGGTATGAAAAAACTACCTATATTTTTTCCTGAATCAGAAGAATTAAATGACGTGTGTAATGAAGCGTGGGTTGCCCCTGATAAAAAGCTGATAATTTCAAAGAAATTATTGGCATTATACCCTTTCCCGCCAGAGGTTAGGGAGCGCTGGGAAACACCTCCTAGGGTGGACAAGGCGCTAACACGCTTATCTAAACAAGTGGCGTTACCCTCTCCTGAGACGGCCGCACTTAAAGATCCATCAGATAGGAGGATGGAAAATATCCAAAAAAGTATATACACACATGCAGGTGTTATACTACGACCAGCTGTAGCGACTGCCTGGATGGGCAGTGCTGGGGTAGTTTGGTCAGAGTCCCTGATTGAAAATATTGATACCCTGGACAGGGACAATATTTTACTGTCGTTAGAACAAATAAAGGATGCATTTCTTTATATGCGTGATGCACAGAGGGATATCTGCACACTGGCATCACGGGTAAGTGCTATGTCCATTTCGGCCAGAAGAGCTTTATGGACGCGACAGTGGACAGGCGATGCGGATTCAAAACGGCATATGGAAGTTTTGCCGTATAAAGGGGAGGAGTTATTTGGAGTCGGTCTATCAGATTTGGTGGCCACGGCTACAGCCGGGAAATCCACCTTTCTACCTCAAGTCACTCCCCAACAGAAAAAGGCACCGACTTTTCAACCGCAGCCCTTTCGTTCCTTTAAAAATAAGAGAGCAAAGGGCTATTCATATCTGCCACGAGGCAGAGGTCGAGGGAAGAGACAGCAACACGCAGCTCCTTCCCAGGAACAGAAGCCCTCCCCGGCTTCTACAAAAGCCTCAGCATGACGCTGGGGCTTCTCAAGCGGACTCGGGGACGGTGGGCGGTCGTCTCAAAAATTACAGCGCGCAGTGGGCTCACTCGCAGGTAGATCCCTGGATCCTGCAGATAATATCTCAAGGGTACAGGTTGGAATTAGAGACAGATCCACCTCGCCGTTTCCTGAAGTCTGCTTTACCAACGTCCCCCTCCGAAAGGGAGACGGTTTTGGAAGCCATTCACAAGCTGTACTCTCAGCAGGTGATAGTCAAGGTACCTCTTCTACAACAAGGGAAGGGGTATTATTCCACTCTTTTTGTGGTACCGAAGCCGGATGGCTCGGTAAGGCCTATTCTAAATCTGAAGTCCTTGAACCTGTACATAAAGAAGTTCAAGTTCAAGATGGAGTCACTCAGAGCAGTGATAGCGAACCTGGAAGAGGGGGACTTTATGGTATCCTTGGACATCAAGGATGCGTATCTCCACGTTCCAATTTACCCCTCACACCAGGGGTACCTCAGGTTCGTTGTACAAAACTGTCACTATCAGTTTCAGACGCTGCCGTTCGGATTGTCCACGGCACCTCGGATCTTTACAAAGGTAATGGCCGAGATGATGATTCTTCTTCGAAGAAAAGGCATATTAATTATCCCATACTTGGACGATCTCCTAATAAGGGCGAGGTCCAGAGAACAGCTAGAGATGGGAATAGCACTGTCTCAAGAAGTGCTAAAACAGCACGGGTGGATTCTGAATATTCCAAAATCCCAGTTAATGCCGACAACTCGTCTGCTGTTCCTAGGGATGATTCTGGACACGGTTCAGAAAAAGGTTTTTCTCCCGGAGGAAAAAGCCAAGGAGTTATCCGAGCTTGTCAGGAACCTCCTAAAACCAGGAAAGGTGTCTGTACATCAATGCACAAGAGTCCTGGGAAAAATGGTGGCTTCTTACGAAGCAATTCCATTCGGCAGATTCCACGCAAGAATTTTCCAAAGGGATCTGTTGGACAAATGGTCAGGGTCGCATCTTCAGATGCACCTACGGATAACCCTGTCTCCAAGGACAAGGGTGTCTCTTCTGTGGTGGTTGCAGAGTCCTCATCTATTGGAGGGCCGCAGATTCGGCATACAGGATTGGATCCTGGTGACCACGGACGCCAGCCTGAGAGGCTGGGGAGCAGTCACACAAGGAAGAAACTTCCAGGGAGTATGGACGAGCCTGGAAACGTCTCTTCACATAAACATTCTGGAACTAAGAGCAATATACAATGCTCTAAGCCAGGCAGAACCTCTGCTTCAGGGAAAACCGGTGTTGATCCAGTCGGACAACATCACGGCAGTCGCCCATGTGAACAGACAGGGCGGCACAAGAAGCAGGAGTGCAATGGCAGAAGCTGCAAGGATTCTTCGCTGGGCAGAGAATCATGTGATAGCACTGTCAGCAGTGTTCATCCCGGGAGTGGACAACTGGGAAGCAGACTTCCTCAGCAGACACGATCTTCACCCGGGAGAGTGGGGACTTCATCCAGAAGTCTTCCACATGCTGGTAACCCGTTGGGAAAGACCAATGGTGGACATGATGGCGTCTCGCCTCAACAAAAAACTGGACAGGTATTGCGCCAGGTCAAGAGATCCGCAGGCAATAGCTGTGGACGCGCTGGTAACGCCTTGGGTGTACCAGTCGGTGTATGTGTTTCCTCCTCTGCCTCTCATACCAAAAGTATTGAGAATTATACGGCAAAGAGGCGTAAGAACGATACTAGTGGTTCCGGATTGGCCAAGAAGGACTTGGTACCCGGAACTTCAAGAGATGATCACGGAAGATCCGTGGCCTCTACCTCTAAGGAGGGACTTGCTTCAGCAGGGTCCCTGTCTGTTTCAAGACTTACCGCGGCTGCGTTTGACGGCATGGCGGTTGAACGCCGGATCCTAAAGGAAAAAGGCATGCCGGAAGAAGTCATTCCTACTTTGATTAAAGCAAGGAAGGAAGTAACCGTGCAACATTATCACCGAATTTGGCGAAAATATGTTGCGTGGTGCGAAGATCGGAGTGCTCCGACGGAGGAATTTCAACTGGGTCGATTCCTACATTTCCTGCAATCAGGATTGTCTATGGGTCTCAAATTGGGATCTATTAAGGTTCAAATTTCGGCCCTGTCGATTTTCTTTCAAAAAGAATTGGCTTCAGTCCCTGAAGTCCAGACCTTTGTTAAGGGAGTGCTGCATATACAGCCTCCTGTGGTGCCTCCAGTGGCACCGTGGGATCTCAATGTGGTTTTGGACTTTCTAAAATCTCATTGGTTTGAACCACTAAATAAGGTGGATTTGAAATATCTCACTTGGAAAGTGACCATGCTTCTAGCCCTGGCTTCTGCCAGGAGAGTATCAGAATTGGCAGCTTTATCTTACAAAAGCCCATATCTGATTTTCCATTCGGACAGGGCAGAACTGCGGACTCGTCCGCATTTTCTCCCTAAGGTGGTGTCAGCATTTCATCTGAACCAGCCTATTGTAGTGCCTGCGGCTACAAGTGACTTGGAGGACTCCAAGTTACTGGACGTTGTCAGAGCATTAAAAATATATATTGCAAGGACAGCTGGAGTCAGAAAATCTGACTCGTTGTTTATATTGTATGCACCCAACAAGATGGGTGCTCCTGCGTCTAAGCAGACGATTGCTCGTTGGATCTGTAGCACAATCCAACTTGCACATTCTGTGGCAGGCCTGCCACAGCCTAAATCTGTAAAGGCCCACTCCACAAGGAAGGTGGGCTCATCTTGGGCGGCTGCCCGAGGGGTCTCGGCATTACAACTTTGCCGAGCAGCTACGTGGTCAGGGGAGAACACGTTTGTAAAATTTTACAAATTTGATACTCTGGCTAAGGAGGACCTGGAGTTCTCTCATTCGGTGCTGCAGAGTCATCCGCACTCTCCCGCCCGTTTGGGAGCTTTGGTATAATCCCCATGGTCCTTTCAGGAACCCCAGCATCCACTAGGACGATAGAGAAAATAAGATTTTACTTACCGATAAATCTATTTCTCGGAGTCCGTAGTGGATGCTGGGCGCCCATCCCAAGTGCGGATTATCTGCATATATTGTACATAGTTATTGTTAACTAATTCGGGTTATTGTTGAAGGAAGCCATCTTTCAGAGGCTCCGCTGTTATCATACTGTTAACTGGGTTTAGATCACAGGTTGTACGGTGTGATTGGTGTGGCTGGTATGAGTCTTACCCGGGATTCAAAATCCTCCCTTATTGTGTACGCTCGTCCGGGCACAGTACCTAACTGGAGTCTGGAGGAGGGTCATAGGGGGAGGAGCCAGTGCACACCACCTGATCTGAAAAAGCTTTACTTTTTGTGCCCTGTCTCCTGCGGAGCCGCTATTCCCCATGGTCCTTTCAGGAACCCCAGCATCCACTACGGACTCCGAGAAATAGATTTATCGGTAAGTAAAATCTTATTTTTAAGTACTGCACGTGTGTGAGTTGCACTGCGCATTAGGGAGGCAAATCCCGGGCCGTTTTTTCAATCCCGGGATTCGGGATTGAAAAACGGTCAATCCCGGGATTCCGGGGATCCCAGGATTGCAGTAGGGATCAGTGAAAGTTGTAGGGAGCAGCGCTAGAGGGCGGGTGTAGGTAGCGGTGCGGGAGGTAGGGAGGGTGTAGGTAGCGGTGTGGGAGGTAGGGAGGGAGGGTGTAGGTAGCTGTGCGGGAGGTAGGGAGGGTGTAGGTAGCGGTGTGGGAGGTAGGGAGGGTGTAGGTAGCGGTGCGGGAGGAAGGAAGAGTGTAGGTAGCGGTGCGGAACTCAGGAGGGAGGGTGTAGGTCACTGCGTTCAACTTGTTCATGGCTGCCGCCTGCCTAATATTAGTAGTATTACATATGCCCACCCTCCTGCGCATGCGCAGTATAATCCCGTGAATCCCAGCATTTTTGGGCCCAAATCCCGGGATCCCGGCGATCCCGATCCCGGGATTGGCCTCCCTACTGCGCATGTATCCGAGTGCTACTGCTCCAAGACAAAGACCGAATTTAGACTTTGTGGTGTTACGTTGGCGTTCCTGGGACGTAACAGTGGCGTGGCGGGGCAGACAGTGTTTCATGTTGCATGCTGACCATGGCTGCGTCTAAGGACGCTGTAACAGGGTTGAAAAAATTAGGACTCACAACAGACAGGCTCACAGTGAAGCATTGTCCTTTTAATTATAACAGACACTGCACTTAAACATTCACACATAAGCCTGGACAAACAGGCACATTAATTAGACAGACAGGTGAAAGTAAATGTCCCAGCACTAAAGTGCTTATGTTCAGTCTGCTGCAATATCATGCAGCCACAATCTGCAAAGCTTCTCTGGCAAAGCTAGTATAAGAAGTCCCTGACACTAAGGAGACTCTGGCCTACTCGCTGGCCACTAGTTGGCGTCAGTACCCAGAGCATCAGGTGTATGAGAGTTTTGAACCCTTCCTGTCCTTAAGTGATGAGTTCCAGAAAACCCGGAGTTCCAAACTGCTACTTCTACTTCTGACTGCACAGGGTTTGCTTAATTTCCCTTGGAGGGGGCTGATCCTACAGGAATGTGGATAATTCAGGTGAGAGGCACCACAACGCACAACCACTCACACTGGACGCCGTACTCAAACAGACTCACACAGACAAAAAAACTGCTCCTTCCATACTGGTGCACATTTTTATGGTGCTTCTGATTGTGCACCAAAATGGATTTGCACCACCACAAGACGCTGAGAGTGAGCATCTCAGTATTCACGTAATTAACTGCAGTATGGGGGTCATTCCGAGTTGATCGTAGCTGTGCTAAATCTTCTTCCCTGTGCTACGATCTTCTTCCCTGACATGCGGGGGGACGCCCAGCACAGGGCTAGCCCGCGCCACATGTCAGTCCGCCTCCCCCTCGCCTTTGCATCTAAAGAGTAGCTCCCGGCCAGTGCAGCTTTAGCTTGCTGGCCGGGAGCTACTTGTCGCTCCCCGGCCCGCAGCGGCTGCGTGTGACGTCACGCAGCCGATGTGGACCGCTCCCCGTTCGGTCCGGCCACGCCTGCGTTGGCCGGACCAAACCCACGAAACGGCGGCCAAGCGCCGCAGTTCCGCCCCCTCCCGCCCATTGATCGCCTCTGCCTGTCAATCAGGCAGAGGCGATCGCATCTCTGCTACGGCCTTCGGCCGTCCGGCATGCGCTGGCGGACTATGGCGCCGGCGCATGCGCAGCAGGGACCCGTTCGCTCTGCTGCGTTGAAACGCAGCGAGCGAACGGGTCAGAATGACCCCCTATGTGTCCAATTATGCTAAATATTAGTACCGGGACTTGCACTCATCCCATGTTGGGTGCAAAAGATCCGACTGAAGCAAGTGCCCCATCTCCATCCGCATGCTATGATAAGCGCGGAAGCCAGCTGTCACGCGCAAGCCTAGTAATAGCAAAATCGCAGGGACAAGAACAAATCTTAAATAATATAATCCTGTCGTTTTTTTTTTTGTTTTGTTTTTTAATCTAGAATCCTTATGAAATGGTTGAATACTACTGGGATTGAATTTTTTTCACAAGTGATAAGATAAATAAACCAAAATATAACTACGAGAGAACACACCAAAAAAAGTTGATTAATCTGGTTTTTGCGTGTCAGTGTTTTAACCCAGAGCGGCAGGAAAAAGAACAGAATAGATTGGCAATCCTAACAGAAGAGTATCTCAGTAAATGAAGTGTCAGGAAACAATGATTTACTGCGGGAATGAAAGGGATTTTGTGTCGCCTTCTCTTGGCCTAGCCGCTCTCCCATTGACGGTTCTCATAATAATGTTATATATTAAGTTGGTGTGGAGGTCAGTCTCTGCTTTGTGTTTTACAGCTCCGTGCTATGATATTCTTGTAGGACACGTCTGCGGATTAGATTCAGCCCTCTTAATGAAATGACATTTCGGCTAATATGACTGCCGGTGTCACATTGACTGGCTGGGAATCACAGAGCGGAGGTAATACACCAGTGCGCTGGTACACATTGACCTTATACACTGGATTTGAGCTGCTGGGCAGGCCAGGGGTGTAGGAGTTTCCTGGCAACTTGAAACCCCCCCTGTAGTTGCCTATGAAAACCGCACAACTTTTGGTATTCAAGCTTCTACCAGCACTAAGCTGTGTCTGCTGACACTATAACATTTAAACCTGAAGTGTAGGATCCTCCTGTCATACTGTTACTTAGCCCTAGCCTGGTCATGGGGCTGGATTTCCAAGGAGAATAGGCCCACAAATACTGCGCCACCTCCCTTAGGAATAACAGGACCTGCTGAAGCACTAGGGGCTTCTCCCAACACCCCTGGTGGCGTTAGTTGGGGTAATACTATAATTCCAATGTGAAGAAAACAAAATCAGTCTCTGGTGAGACTACTGGTCCCATCAAGTCCTTGCGGCCATCAAAAACAGGCGTCTCACGACCGCTTCGGGGGCGTGTCTCAGTCTGCGACTGCATCTGTGTAGGCAGTTACGATGGTTTTGGCGCCTTACTTCCGACTGACATAGTGTTGCTCTGATGTTCGATGGTGCATCCTATAGTGGAGGCACCATCGAACACATCCTATAGTGTGTCTTTGTATGTAAGCGATTCCGCCAGTGGGCGTCTCTGTACAAATCGCCATGTTTGAGACAATAGCATATTATCGAAGAACCGCTGCATACGGATTCGCAGTAGTGATAAGATTGTGTGCACCTCTAAATCTGGCTCTTTGTCCCCATGAATTTGCAGCTATTATTTTGTGGCGTCATTGGACCAATACAGAGAAGAACTTAAGTCAGGCGGAATTGCTCATGCATTGCAGGCACGCAGCTAAATGCAGATTTTTGTCTATATACGTAGAGTTATAGCAACTGCTCCTATTTGTACTCCTGGTTTCATATCTACTGTAACATCATTCTCATTATGCAAAATAAGTGAAAACAGGTATAATTATACATATACACAACCCTATTGACAGCACCTGATTAGCATTGAATATGTGCAAACTCCATTCTACCAACCAGATACACCACTTTACTCATGAGCGCAGAAGCGAATGAGTTGCGTTCGGCTCTGCATCGCAATTAGTTGCGTATTCTCTGCTCTGGGTGGATGAACAGTATGAAAAAATGCACGTTATTTATTAAAAAATAACTTGTGTTCAACTCTGCATAAGCTCCCATTATCTTCTACCTCGTTTTCTCCATACAACACCTGGATCTTACGTCTTATGAGAACTGGTCAAGACCTGCCGACAATGCCAAATGCAATAGACTGGAATACATGATACTGCTAATAGACAAACTTGAGAATCAGGAACCAAGCATACAGTGGCCGTCTGGAAAATGGCTTTGGATCTATTTGCGTCTATTTGCGGAAGGATCTTCATATACATTTGTGTTTTGCACAATACTGACAAACACAGAGGTATTACTGGTGCTGTTGGGAACATTTTATCCAGACAGATAGATGTGCGTCTTATGTTTATGGTGGTCATTCCGAGTTGATCGCTCGCTAGCTACTTTTTGCAGGCGTGCAAGCGCATAGTAGGCGCCCACGGGGGAGTGTATTTTCGCTTTGCAAGTGTGCAATCGCATGTGCAGCCGAGCGGGACGAAAACGTTTTTTGCAGTTTCTGAGTAGGTCTGAACTTACTCAGCCCTTGTGATCACTTCAGGTTGTCCAGTCCCGGAATTTACGCGAGACACCCGCCCTGCAAACGCCTGGACACGCCTGCGTTTTCCCTGCCACTCCCAGAAAACGGTCAGTTGACACCCATAAACGCCCTCTTCCTGTCAATATCCTTGCGATCGGTTGTGCGAATGGATTCTTCGCTAGAAGCATTGCACAGCAACGATGCTGTTTGTACCCGTACGAAGCGCGTGCGCATTGCGGTGCATACGCATGTGCAGTTTTGCCATTTTTTTAACCGATCGCTGCGCTGCAAAAATCGGCAACGAGCGATCAACTCGGAATGACCCCATATATATCTGTTGGTTAAGTTGAGCATTCCGTACAGACATCTGTAAAAATCTTACCCCACGCACCGGCAGCGGTGCGACCTGAGAGCGGCTTATCCAATTTTAAATATCTCTTTATTTCACTAACAGGACTATTCACATTCCAAATGTGAAGGGAGAGGCGTTTGGGGATATTGCACTTGTAAGCTCGCACAGGTGATTGTGTACGAGGCGTGAAGAATACAGCGGAGGGCTCTTGTCTGAATGGCTCGTGAATTCTCTGTAGGGAACAATGATCCCTATAACTCCAGTTTAGAACTTACTCAGACAACTCAGCCCCATAATGGAATAAAATATGCATGTAAACAATCGCTATGCAAATTATGCATATGTTACTTGGAATAAAATTGATATTCCATGGGTAGGACACCGCATCGATATCTGCTATAAAATTAAATCAGCTGAGTTTAAAAGATCTAAAATAATTATGCAGAAAAGCAATTCTGTTTAATTGGAATTGGCTTTCTAGCTGGGATTAATGGGGAAGGAAACCTTTACATTATTTATCGGATTGTCTGCTCCGTTTCACTTATATAACCTCTATGTGATGTACTGTATCTATACCCTCTTACATAAGCTATTTCCGTCCTCAAGCGGAGGCTGCGGGGAATCCTCTATCGATGGCTGGCTTTCTATTTATCATGTCATTGACATTATTGGATATGACAGGGGCGGTTCTAGCCCTTGTGGCGCCCCGGGCGAAAATAGGGGTGTGGCTTCATACAGGGGCGTGGTAAGTTACGTCCCCTGTAGAGTTGTGCCCCCATTTGTGCCCCCTGTAGAGTAGCGCCGCTTACAAAACAAAATATTTTTTTTTTATTAATACTTACTATCCCCGCTCCTGATTGCCGACCGCTGCTGACTTCCGCCGGCGCCGCTCCTCGGATCTATGAGAGAGACGTCATGACGTCTCTCCCATAGCACAGCATAGACACTAGAGGTCAATTATGACCCCTAGCATCTATGTGCCAGTCCCACAATGCTGTGCGGTGCGCGATGACGTCATCGCTAACCGCACAGCAAAGGTCCTCTGCACGAAGGGAAACTAGACAGGTAGCGTAACCAGTCTAGTTTCTTTCACAGCGCCACACAGCACCGGGGGACACTGACAAACAGTAGCGGATCTTGCCATGGCGCGGCGCACTCCGGAAGGAGCCGGCGCCCTCTGGAAGGCGGCACCCCGGGCAAAAATCCCGTGTGCCCGTAGCAAGATCCGCTACTGGGATGTGAACATGAGTTGCACTAACACCTAGTTGCAGTGGTAACTCTAAAGGTGGGTACACACTGATAGATATATCTGCAGATCAATTGATCTGCAGATATATCTATGGACGGATCGGGCAGTGTGTTCAGCATACACACTGCCCGATCCGTCGGGGACTGACGTCATGAACTGGGCGGGCGTGTACACACGCCCGCCCAGTTCACCAGTCAATCACCGCCGGCCGCCGCAGCATGTGTACGGGCGGTCGGCCGACCGCCCCCTACACACACAGCGACGCGCCAATATATCGGTAGATATATTGGCCGTCGGCTGTGCTGCGCGGCCGACGCGATACGTCTGTGAACGACGGAGTTCACAGACGTATCGGCCGTACACACTGGCCGACGGTCCCGCGATATATCGGCCATTCAAGAGAACGGCCGATATATCGACCAGTGTGTACGGGCCTTAAGGGAGGGATATACTATGCATGCGTATTTAGGATGCAATACATAGGATGCCATTGTTAGCAGAAATAGAGGAAGCCTCCTGCCGGCGCAGCTTAGCTGTGTCCGATCGCGGCGCCTGCATGAGACGTCACGCAGCCGCCGTGATTATTCCCCCGAAACGCCCCCATGCTGCAAGGCCCCCCCCCCCCGTTCATCCGTATCCTCCCTGGAAACGGAGCGTTGCCCTCCCCCGCAACCGGCTCTTCCTGATTGACAGGCATAGACGATCGTATTTTCTGCGGCCCCCGAGAAAAATGCGTCTGCATCTTTTTCTCAAAAATTCCAGTTGGATCGCACGCTGCAATCCAACCTGAACTAGGCCCATAGTCACATATATTTGCAAAATAGACGCTAATGAAAACTCCACGGCAAGCATTCCATTCCATTTTACGGGCTGAGTAGGAGTCGTGTTCATCTGAGTTAAGTAACTTTAGATCATTCATTTAGTGTTCCGGCTAGGCTGTTTCAGCAGGGCACCGCATCCTGCCAGCTATAAAAATGCACCCTGCCCATATCGAGGTGCCCCGTTGAAACAGTCTGCCCTCTTCCGTCCCCACCCGCGGGCCACAGTGTCCCTTGGGTGGGAAAAGTTGCTGGTTAGCCCCCACCACCGGTGACTAGATGCCGTGCACTTTCGCATCTATTCACAGTGCGGGGAGAGTGTGAGAGCTGACACCCAGACTGATGAACAGGGGGGATGTTGCAAGGTCACCCCCCCCCACCCCCCCCTCCTCCTCTGAGTGGTCATGTTCCCTTTTCCGCACACAGAGATGTGCCCCTTTTCTCTGACGGCCCCCCGTTCACCTTAGAATGGCCGGTCAGGTACCTGTAGGTAGTGACAATGCTAAATTCCTTTGTCGTATAAACAACCCTTTATGAAGCTAAGAACACTGTACGCTGTTTACTTTAAGAAGTACCGTAATGGTACGCTATCTGCGTAGCGATCGCTCAGCCGTAGGCGAGACGCTCAAGCGTCACGTTCGCTCACGGCCCAGTGATCACAGCACGTTATTGGCTATGTCTAGGGGAATGATTCGCTATGGCGTAGCATACGCTCGAGACCACGAGGAGGTCACCAGCGATGCAGACGCTCACAACACTATACCTTTATGTTAAAACCTTATACCAATGAAATACACTGAATACCTTAATGTGAGTACAGGGTGTAAGTGCAACCTTGTGTAACCTGACTAACTACAAAGCTGCTTGAGCGTCACCGACGCTCAAGTGAACACTTAACACTATAGAAAATACACAGATACTGGTTTAGGTTCCAAGGCCTATTAACTGTATTATATCTAATATACTTGTAAAAGGGGATAACAGTACAATTGATACACTACAATATAACAGAGACTTCCTAACCACAGAACTAAACCATAAATACAAAAAGACAATACTACTCTGACCTAAATGCAATACAATACAATACTATCTAATACAATACAATACTAGCCTAGTCTAGGGGAGATATGAGAGAACAGAACAGAGAGAGAGAGAGAGAGAGAGAGATGAGATGAGAGAAATTGGCTCACAGAAAGACAATGATAACGGAGAGAAACTTACGCACAAAGGGTATGATCGCCTGCGCCTCGATATCCAGCTCCCGGCTATCAGCAGATAACCGTTGATCAGAGAGTGAGAGCTGGATGTGGTCGGCCTGCCTATTTATGCCCCACACACAATGCAATCTCCTGGTCCTACAATCCCATTGTCCATTGGCCGAAGGAATTCGGCCCTGTATCATAACAAAAGGTCATAGGGTGATTCATACAGGTGGGCTGTGACGATTTCCAACAGCTCAGGTGGGTGGGAAACTGGGTTTCCCGCCGCATACCTGAGTATGTGTAATTAATAGAAATGGACATAAACTTCTTATGTCCATAACTATTCGCACGAGCGATTAATACGCTCCAAACCAACACCGGAATATTGCTAATTAAATACTCTTCCGATGGGTACCAAACACTGCTGTATGATTCCTGTTAGACCCTTCGTACGATATAAAGAGGGATTCCTCAGCTCTGGGACATTGTATTTTAACCAAACTTTCAGAATCTATCAAAGGGACCATGATCTATAAACTACATTAATTGTGAACATTTGTAACGAATGAGTCGCACGCTACGACTACATAAACTCTACCGTAAATACGCATACCGCGCCTGCGAGTGCACGTTATTGCGGGTATGCGCATCCACGGGAGAGCGCACGCACGCGCAGCGCGGACCAGTGTGCGGTGCAAATATGGCAACGTGCATTGAGACATTTTTCTGACTTTGACAGTCCACCCTTTGGCAGTCAATAATAACTGCCACAAAACATTTAAGGAGAAAAATGTAAGTCAGGGGTTAATTGATTTCCATGGTTGGGTAGGGGAGGAGAGAGGAGAAGGTGTGAAGAGGGTATGACCTAGTGAGATAGCAGAAGCATGTGTGTATGAATCCATGTTTGGGGGGTCATGTATCATCGTGCCGTACGTGTTGTAAATCAAGCTTCGAGGTATTGCGAAGTATACATTTGAATTCCTTCTTATCCTGTGGTACAGGTCTGTGGATGGGCTGTCAAACTCTACCGAGCTCATTTCGGCTGTGGTTGTAACAAAATGGGGATGCACATTTTAGTTGATGATACATGAATGGGGGAGGTATGTGGTTGCTGCTATCTGTGCCTGTATTCCCTATCGTCTATGTGTGTCGTTACCTGGGGGTTGCAGAGATGAAGATAAAGAACACTTACGAAAAATGCAATGATATTCTATGTCAGGGAAATGTACATCTGTCGTCGAAGTTGTTTTCGGTATCTGTTGAGAGTCGTCTTCTTTGCGCTGTATTGCTCCTTAGGCATGAGCAAATAGCTTTGTCTGAGCCATCAGATTTACAAAAATGTTGGGCTAGCGTGAGTTTAAAGATACTAGGGAAACTGGGGATCCATGGCAAAGTTCATCAAGTGTCCATATTTAAAGTTGTCAAATCTTCTTCTTTGGTCAATCCGTTGTCTGTATACATCTCGTCTCGTCAGCTTCCTCGTCCAAGGGGGTCTTTGTATCTGGGAGAAAAGCAGAAAAACAGGTGAAAGAAACGGACCGTATAATCGCATTTTCATCACATTCTGGTTTCTATCATTGGGTCATAAATCAAATCCAGGTTAATTACAGTTTCCTCACTCCTCAAGCTCATCACTTTTGTACTTTGTTTGCACCTCATTAAAGCCTGCCCGCATCTAAATATCAATCCAATCGATATAACGACACCCAAGATACATAGTAGAAACTTTCCAACATCCATTATGACTCCTTGAGCCCAGTCTCCTAAACCGGAGAACCAATTTCGCGGGTTCAACCATGACACCCAACCAGTCAGCTCATTACCTACAGCAGCAAGGGTGAGATTGTGTTTTCGACGAAATTCCCACTTCAATTGGAGAATATCGTCCATCTTTTGGTCTATGACCTCTACCGGATCCTCGGTGCTATTTGTGATATACGTGCAACACTTTATGCCGTACTGTGTTGCCAATGTAACACAATATCCGCCTGTTACTGCTGTAAGATAATTAAGAACCATCCTATGCTGAACTAGTTCTGTTTTGTAAGCTTGAAGTTCTCTTCCAGTGTATCTAAACGTGTCATCATACATTTCAGTGATATTATCTAACAAATTGGCGAGTGCGGAAATGTATCTATAATTCATCACACCTCGAGCGGTGCGAGTGAAATCTAACGCTACCAGAACCTGAATCCCGGTGGATTCATGGATAAGATCAGAGGCCGGATGCTCTAACCTTTCTGACAGTTGTCTTTTAACTCGGTGCTCGTAATGAGTGTGAGTATAAGGAGCTTGGGCACCACGGTGTATGTCCTTCATTTTGTCATGTGTAACAGTCATCACTTCGGGCAATACTTTTCCAATATAACACAATCCTTCAGAGTTTGGGGCAAGCCACTTGTACGCCTTTCTCCCGCATATGAAATATGCATCATCGGGGAGAACATATGGGACGGAGAAGGACATGACCATGTTACAAACCTTCCAGGTGAAATCTCCTGACCCTAATTCTTCCATCTGCCTAATGCACGTATCGGTTTGTACGATATGTGCACAGTATCCTGGTGATACCTCTCCAACTCTAGTAATCCTATTTCCTAAGGTATATCGATACCGGAAAGATTTTCCTCTACTGGCTATGTGGCGTACGAGCTCTGTATCTGTAGGCATTCTATCTGCTCTGTGTGAAAAGGTCATGGTAAGGTTGCTCCATGACACTTCCCAATTTCCCGGTTTTCTGGGATTGGAGATGTTAAAACATATGAGGGACCTATCCACATGGTATTGGTGGAGCTTCAAACTAGGAGGGCTGGAGATGTTAAACCTCCGGTCCACCGGTCTCCCACCACTTAGCTCAAGTACCTCCCCTAACGTTAAAGGAAATGGTACTAGCCCTGATTTACTGTGACCCTGAGGTACTTGAGAGCATACCCAACAATCTGTTTGGTTTAACACGTTACCCACTAAGGAGTGATAGTCACTCAATGGATGCCGGTCTATATGGATATTAAAACTAGATTGGCATTTCTTTATGCATCCATCTTCAACCAGATTATCACAGAGCCTACAGATACAATTTTCTTCAGCTAACAATCCATCACAATTTCTTCTATCGGATCGTTTTCTGATACTCGCCTTTGCTTGTTGGTTTGGTTGATCTTGGAAAACTACGCCTCCATCATCATAATCGGAACCCATTCCAGAACCTCTTTCGACCTCTATGGTACTCTCGCCGGAACAGACTGCTCTGGTCAACATCATGGTTAACATAAAAATCCGGACCACAGTCTCTTGGGGCAAGTCCATCTTTGAGGAGGAAATAGAGAAGAATGAGAAGGGGGAAAAAGAAATTTTAAGGGAGAGGGGCTGGGAAGTGGAGAAAAACAATAAAAGGGAGAAGGGAGTCGACAACTGCTTTCGGTCTTCAAGGCTCAGGTGCCGCCTCAATCCTCCTGGAACAGACACTCCAGTGATACAACCTCTACCGTCTGTTCCTTATCGCGGGACTTCTCTGGATCAGCAACCTTTTTGCAGTGGGATGAATGGACCCAAGTCTCTCTCTCAGCAACCTTCAATGCTGTGGTGCTAGTCAATAAGACCTGGTATGGTCCTTCCCATCTATCAATAAGACAACCTGAGCGTAGAAAATTTCGTATCATTACATAATCCCCAGGTTCAATGTCATGACAATTACTATCTGGTAAATCAGGAATCACCAACTTCAGATTATCATTTTGATTCCTCAACTGTTTACTCATGTTAATCAAGTACTTTACAGTTACTTCATTGTTACATTTCAAATCATCCTGAGGGTTAATCATGACATGCGGTTGTCGACCAAACAAGATTTCAAAAGGAGACAGATTAAGAGGGGACCTGGGAGTGGTTCTGATGCTATACAAAACAATGGGTAAAGCTTCTGGCCACGTCAATCCTGTCTCTGCCATTACTTTACTCAATTTATTTTTAATAGTGCTGTTCACTCTTTCGACCTTCGCACTCGCCTGTGGACGGTACGGAGTGTGCAGCTTGCTATCAATACCCATCAATTTACACATTCCTTGAAAGACATCACCTGTAAAATGGGTACCCCTATCACTTTCAATGATTCTAGGGATACCATATCTACATACAAATTCCTGCACAATTTTCTTAGCTGTAAACATAGCGGTATTTGTAGCTGCTGGAAAAGCCTCGACCCAATTCGAGAAAACATCTATACAGACAAGTACATATTTCAAATTTCGACATGGGGGTAATTGAATGAAGTCAATTTGTATTACCTGGAAAGGGCCGCCGGCAGGTGGGATATGGGATGGTTCTGTAGGTATTGCTTTTCCAATATTCTTTCTCAGACAGGTAAGGCATGACATTGCTCTTTTACTCGCATGAGAGGAGAATCCTGGGGCGCACCAGTATGCTCTTACCAATTTGCACATCCCCTCCTTGCCTAGATGAGTCAGCCCGTGAGCTGCTTCAGCCAGACATGGAAGGTATGCCCTGGGGGCCACTGGTTTACCATGTCCATCCGTCCAGAGCCCTGAGGACTCCTGGCCATATCCCTTTGCCCTCCAGACTGCTCTTTCCTGTGTGGAACACAAATTCTGCATCTCACACAACTTCTGTGTGTTGATGGTATTAAATACCATCAACTGTGTGGTGTCTGTCCGTGTGGGGGTAGCAGCTGCAAGCTTTGCGGCTTCGTCTGCTCGGCTGTTACCAAGGGATACTGGGTCTTGGCTATATGTATGTGCTTTACATTTGATAACAGCCACTCTGTCGGGTTCCTGTATCGCTGTTAGAAGCCTTTTTATATGAGCTGCATGCGCTATCGGTGTACCAGCCGCCGTCATGAAATTTCTGAGCCGCCATAGCGCTCCGAAATCATGGACTACCCCGAACGCGTATCTGGAATCGGTGTAGATATTGGCTGACTTACCCTTAGCCAATTCACATGCTCTGGTTAGGGCGACCAGTTCAGCAACCTGGGCTGAGTGAGGTGGGCCTAGCGGTTCCGCTTCTATGGTGTCTTGGTCATCTACGACTGCGTATCCAGTACACAAGTCTCCCGAGTCTGACTGTCTGTGACAACTACCATCCGTGTAGAACGTGAGTTCTGCATCTTCCAGTGGATTGTCACTGATGTCAGGCCTTGCGGTAAAATTTTGGGTCAAATATTCCATACAATCATGTGTATCTTCCTTTGCATTAAATCCTCCTTCCCCATCACTCTCACCTTCCACCCTTTGTGTCTGACCAGGCACACCTGGGAGAAATGTTGCAGGGTTTAATGCACTGCATCTCCTTATGGTGATGTTTACGGGGGCCATTAATGCCAATTCCCATCTTGTAAACCTTGCTGATGAGACGTGTCTGGTTTGGGCAGAATTCAATAAGGCAGATACCGCATGCGGTGTATGGATTGTGAGGTTGTGGCCTAGCACAACATCTTCGCTTTTTGTCACTAGCAATGCTATCGCCGCAACGCTACGCAAGCATGTGGGGAGGGATCGCGCTACCGTGTCTAGCTGGGCGCTGTAGTATGCAATTGGCCTGCTGGCATCACCGTGTTTTTGTGTTAGTACACCTGCTGCGCACCCAGCACTTTCTGTTCCGTATAGTTCAAAGGGTTTCCCATAGTCTGGCATACCTAGTGCTGGTGCCTGCGTTAGGCACTGTTTGAGTCTCTCAAATGCTGTTTCAGATTCGTCTGTATGCGAAATCCGATCAGGTTTGTTTGAAGAGACCATTTCCTGCAAAGGTAGCGCCAATATGGAAAACCCTGGGATCCAATTACGGCAATACCCACACATTCCTAAAAACGTCCTGATCTGTTGCTGGGTTTGTGGCAGTGTCATGTCTCTAATGGCTTGGATTCTATCAGCGGTCAGGTGTCTCAGTCCTTGTGTTAGACAGTGTCCCAAATATTTTACCTTAGCTTGGCATAATTGCAACTTGTCTTTGGAAACCTTGTGACCTGTGTCTGAAAGATGAAACAGGAGCTGTTTCGTATCCTTCAGAGATGCTTCCAGTGAATCTGAACACAGTAATAAATCGTCCACATACTGTATCAATACTGATCCACTGTCTGGTTGGAAAGACTGTAAACAATCATGCAAAGCCTGAGAAAATATACTTGGACTATCTATGAAACCTTGGGGTAACCGAGTCCACGTGTATTGGACTCCTCTGTATGTAAATGCAAACAAATATTGGCTGTCAGGGTGCAGAGGTACCGAAAAGAAAGCGGAGCAGAGGTCAATAACAGTGAAAAATTTGGCAGTGGGAGGAATTTGCATTAGGATGACAGCTGGATTAGGCACTACGGGGAACTGACTCTCAACTATTTTGTTAATCCCCCTTAGATCCTGCACTAGCCTGTAACCCCTCCCCCCCACTCTTTTTAACAGGGAAGATGGGACTATTTGCGGTGCTGGACGTTCTTACTAGAATGCCCTGTTGTAGCAAGCGCTCTATTACGGGAAAAACTCCTAACTCCACCTCTGGCTTCAGAGGATACTGTGGGATTTTTGGAGCTATCCTACCATCTTTTACTTGTACAACTACTGGAGCTACGTTTGCCATTAATCCAGTGTCCTGTCCATCTTTTGTCCAAAGTGACTCTGGTATCTGAGATATCATCTCTTCTACTTGGGATGGATTCCTATTTGTCATAATGGAATGTGACATTAATTTTGATGGGGAGTCTAACATGTCTCGTACTTCCTGAGCGTGATTCTCAGGGATGTCCAAGAATACACCTTCAGGAGTACAATAAATGACGCAACCCATTTTACATAGTAAGTCTCTTCCCAGGAGATTAGTTGGTGCAGATGCAGCCAGCAAAAAGGAATGCTTGGTATGCAAAGGCCCTATTGTAATCTCGGCTGGTTTGCTAACAGGGTAGTGCTGGACTACTCCTGTTACTCCCATGGCTGGAATTGTCCTACCAGTGGTTCTCATGCCCACTGTCGAATTTATCACTGACTTGGCCGCCCCTGTGTCTACAAGAAAGTTTAAAGTTTTACCAGCTACATTGATTGCAATCTCTGGTTCGCTTCCAAGACTGGCAATCAACTTAACTGGCTGCAGATTACAGGTATGGCCACACCCCTATTGGGTATGCTGACCTCCCTGAATCCCATTGGCAGCAACTACTTGTGGGGGAGTTAGCTGGGAACTACCAGAGGCATGCCAGTCTCTGTTTGGGGGATATCTTTTTGTTTCCCCTGTATGTGGCTCAAAACTCCGCCTCTGTGGACCCTGCTCCCAATGTCGTGTGTTGTGTTGTTGTCTAGGGGGTTGAAAAGATCTTTGTACATTCTTTGTTCTACATTCTCGTGCAAAGTGTCCCGGTCTGTTACAAGAAAAACATGTTATTACACTTGCCTTACCCACAGGATTCGGTGGTACATACGCAGTCTGCCTTGTGGTCAGCGCCTGTATACTTACGGACATCAACTTATCACTTTGCGACTCTCTGTGCCTAGTGATGTTTCTGTCGTGATCAATAGCAGCCTCTCTCAAGCCGGACACTGACAGACCTCGCCAGCACGGTTGCGTGGTCTGAACCCTAGTCTTTAATGTTTCCTTTAAACCATCCATCAGTACGGATACTGCTACTTCCCGATGGTTTGGGTTGGTCTTAATGTCTTCTATACCAGTGTACTTTGCCATTTCTAATAGTGCCCGGTGAAAATATTCTGTTGCCGTTTCGGACTCCTTTTGCTTAATGGAAAATATTTTATTCCATTTATCAACGGCTGGGAAATACTCTTTTAGCTGTAAATTTATCCTTTTTACATTATCCTTGTTGTACACGTCTGTAAGCGGTACATCTTTATCCAATGCACAATCAGCTAAAAACTGAGTTGCATCAACATTGGAAGGTAAACAAGCTCTTAGCAGTATCTGCCAATCCTTGTTGTTGGGTTCTACAGTGTTACCTAGATCCCTGATGTATTTTTGGCTAGCAACTAAATCCTTCCTGGGGTCAGGAAATTCGGACACTATTGTTCTTAATTCTATTCTGGAAAATGGAGTGTACATGGCAATGTTCCTTATGGGAGTGGCTCCAGAGACATCTGTTTTTCCATTGGGGACTGCTATTACCCTTACAGGAGCAATTCTAACAGCCTCTTCCTGTGTAGATTCTACAGCTTGTTGTGGTACAATTGTTTCAGTGTAGTGCATGGTGCCGTACTTACCCGTTGACACGACCTCACCTATCCCTCCGCTAGGGGCTTTCACTAATCTCGTGGGTGTCGCTGTGCCTACTGTGGTCTCTGCTATGGTGGCTGCAAGAGAGAGAGCTGAAATTGTTGCTGAATCGTCTTCTTGATCACACTCCTAAGGAAGGTTCAAAACAGGGTACATCTTGCACGGGTTAATACTTGCATGAGTTATTTGGTTAACATCATTAACATTTACAGTGTTACTAAGAGTTTGTGTTTTACAACCCAGTGCGTTTCTCTCCGCAATCAACTTCTCTCCTGCAATGTATGGTGGAGGAGGAGCTGTGGCAATCAACTTCCTGACTGCCCCAGATCCCGCCGCCAGAGCCAAACCTCTCTGTATCTCACCTTCCTGGTGCCATAACTGTAAATAATCATGATGCTGAATTCGTCTCTTTGCTGATTTTACGAGACATATCCTCCTCCTTAAATTTTGTAACACTTCTGGACTGAAGCTACCTATTCTTGGGAATTTGTCCCTGTCTTGTACAGTCATTCTCTCCCATTCATCACATAAAGATTCGGTGTGAATTCCATATTTTTCACACATTACATATCGTGCCGACCCAACTGGTCGGTTCACAGAATCAACCTGAACCAGGGTTGATCGCCCCCTACCTGAGCAACTGGCCCCCATAGTCTGCAGGTGTTGCTTAGTCCTCCTTGGATCTCTGTATCAAGGTTTTCAGCAAGCCTTTTCAGACAACCAAATTACTCCACAGTAGGCCGGCGGTGGCGGTTTACCGAGTACCCCACTCACTCGCCCACCTCGACCAATACGACCTGATCACACCGACGTGGTGCTGGCGTACTCGATACAGGGCCCCTATGGAACCTTCAGTTTACTGGAACATATGAGGGTTACCCGCAGGACACTTACTCTTTCCAGTAAAGGTGGGGTTGTTAGATAGTTCCTGAGTGACCAGCGAACTTCCCTTCCAAAAATAAAAAATTACACAAATCACGTCAGAATGTACAAATAGCGTTTGTGACCACTTTACTGTAATGGTATTAGGTCAGATTACTAACCACTGCACACAATTACGTGCGGTCCAATCGTTCAGTACACGAGCACTACTTGTCATGTACTGAAAGACCAATGGAATCGATGTTTCCGGCCGCGATTCCTTCAGCAAGAGCTTATGGCCTATATGGGTTCTGCACCAACACCCCAGGCGTTGTGCCACTGGACTTTTATAGCGGACCTTTTACCTTACGACCTCCTGGTCTTGTTACCTTATGACCTCCTGGTCTTGTTACCTTATGGTCCGCTATACTCTAATGCTCAAATATTATTTAACCAGGGATGCCTCCCTGGCCACCGTATATGTCACTTACACGTATGTCCCTTGACGAGTACCCGGCTTTCCTTTTTGGTTCCACCTTAAAGTTATATAAACTTTTGTATACAAAACACACTCACTCAACACATGTACACTTTTGTTTCTATATCTATTTCTGCGCAGAAATTTGTCTTTAGCCCAAGAGTGTTACCAATTAGGAGCAGGATCTGTTAAACTAAATTTCAGATTTTCTAAAAATAGATTTGCGTTATTTACCGCTTCGCGTTATCTACCGCTGTGCGTTAATTATCGCCTTGCGCTAATTATCGCTTTGCGCTAATTCAACTTTTTCGTGACTTGAGCTACGTGAGCGTAACCGGACGCTACGTTGCGTAATGAACGCTGCGTGCGTCTGCCTTTGGATTGCGTACGCTAGTCTTTGTTAGCGACACGTGTACGCAATGCAAAGGATCCACCGTAACACAATATATTTTTATCAATGTAAATGATCCCTGATCATCTACCGCAATCCACACTGACTGCCTTGTATCTCAGACAAACCGTGTGTTTGTTCTATACTTTAACTATCACCTCTACTATGAAATAACAGCAAATCTCTTTTTAGCACTTTCTATCAACTATAAAATTGGCAAACAGGAATAGTGATATACGAAAAATGAAACAGAAATGCAGATATATGTATGCGTGCGTGTATACGCAAGACAGAAGAGAAATAAAAGTTTTAAAAGACACAAGCGTTTTGTTCTTACTTCCGGTTACCGGGTTCCTTCAGCACTCTTTATCTAAGCGAAGCAGACGCTTATCCCGCCAGCACTGTGAGACAACCTCCCACCCTTTGCTGGAGGGATAATGTCCGCTGATCTACCTAGTGCAGATATGAGAAGGATAGGACGAGCCCGCAATTGACAATGCTAAATTCCTTTGTCGTATAAACAACCCTTTATGAAGCTAAGAACACTGTACGCTGTTTACTTTAAGAAGTACCGTAATGGTACGCTATCTGCGTAGCGATCGCTCAGCCGTAGGCGAGACGCTCAAGCGTCACGTTCGCTCACGGCCCAGTGATCACAGCACGTTATTGGCTATGTCTAGGGGAATGATTCGCTATGGCGTAGCATACGCTCGAGACCACGAGGAGGTCACCAGCGATGCAGACGCTCACAACACTATACCTTTATGTTAAAACCTTATACCAATGAAATACACTGAATACCTTAATGTGAGTACAGGGTGTAAGTGCAACCTTGTGTAACCTGACTAACTACAAAGCTGCTTGAGCGTCACCGACGCTCAAGTGAACACTTAACACTATAGAAAATACACAGATACTGGTTTAGGTTCCAAGGCCTATTAACTGTATTATATCTAATATACTTGTAAAAGGGGATAACAGTACAATTGATACACTACAATATAACAGAGACTTCCTAACCACAGAACTAAACCATAAATACAAAAAGACAATACTACTCTGACCTAAATGCAATACAATACAATACTATCTAATACAATACAATACTAGCCTAGTCTAGGGGAGATATGAGAGAACAGAACAGAGAGAGAGAGAGAGAGAGAGAGAGAGATGAGATGAGAGAAATTGGCTCACAGAAAGACAATGATAACGGAGAGAAACTTACGCACAAAGGGTATGATCGCCTGCGCCTCGATATCCAGCTCCCGGCTATCAGCAGATAACCGTTGATCAGAGAGTGAGAGCTGGATGTGGTCGGCCTGCCTATTTATGCCCCACACACAATGCAATCTCCTGGTCCTACAATCCCATTGTCCATTGGCCGAAGGAATTCGGCCCTGTATCATAACAAAAGGTCATAGGGTGATTCATACAGGTGGGCTGTGACGATTTCCAACAGCTCAGGTGGGTGGGAAACTGGGTTTCCCGCCGCATACCTGAGTATGTGTAATTAATAGAAATGGACATAAACTTCTTATGTCCATAACTATTCGCACGAGCGATTAATACGCTCCAAACCAACACCGGAATATTGCTAATTAAATACTCTTCCGATGGGTACCAAACACTGCTGTATGATTCCTGTTAGACCCTTCGTACGATATAAAGAGGGATTCCTCAGCTCTGGGACATTGTATTTTAACCAAACTTTCAGAATCTATCAAAGGGACCATGATCTATAAACTACATTAATTGTGAACATTTGTAACGAATGAGTCGCACGCTACGACTACATAAACTCTACCGTAAATACGCATACCGCGCCTGCGAGTGCACGTTATTGCGGGTATGCGCATCCATGGGAGAGCGCACGCACGCGCAGCGCGGACCAGTGTGCGGTGCAAATATGGCAACGTGCATTGAGACATTTTTCTGACTTTGACAGTAGGTCAGGTGTGTACCCAGCATAACATATGTACTTGTGAGCCAATACATATCAAGTGAGTTTGCACTGGCGTGCGCAGCACATTTTATTAGGGGGTGCATGGTCGGAAGGGTGTGTCTAGCACCGCCTTTTGGGCGTGTCTAGCACCATCTATTGATGGCCAACGCAATATAAAATATCCACCCTTGTACCAATCTTAATAAAGCAGATACATTGTCAGATGTTGTGGTGTGCACCAAACAAACACCCCTGATGGCACTCACTGCAATTACACTGCTCCTCCTCAGCCTGGTCTGGTTTCCCCTCTCTTTCCCCTGCAAGCTGCAGCAGCTTACTTACAAGTCAGTCACTCACTAACAGTCGCAGACTAGTACTGCTGCTGCTGGAAAAATGAGTAACGTGTCAATGCTGCTGCCGGCCGTCTGCCAGTATTGAATTTGTCTTCCTAAGAGGAACGCTGGCTGCATGCTGATCCTCATCAGTGGCTGGCGTTGGCATAGCATAGAAGAAGCGAGGTGGGCGTGTGACGGGTGGGCGTGCGAGCAGCATGACGTAATCACGTCACATCACACTGTTTTTGTACATGGAGTGGAGCTGGGAATTTGAAAGCCGGTGTCAGTGGCACCCTTGATTAACACAGGCGTCCGGTCAGTAATACAGTCCTGACAGGGTGCAGCGCAGAGGGGACAGTAATCAGCCTGCTCTGATCGGGGTGCCAGACATTAGGGGGTGCCTGTGCGCACCAGGCACCCCCCCTGCGCACACCTATGTGAGTTTGACAAGACAGTAGTCTGAGCTCTCACATACCCACCCATCTACAATAGACTGTTCAACAGGCAGTAACAACTGGTTTCTTTACTTGTTACAATGTTGCTGCTTTCTGCAAAGTTAACCCTTAATGCTGCATGGAATCTGAGGAATGTAAATGATAATACAGAGGGAAAATAAAACCCATACTATGTGTAACGTATGTAGATTCATTTTTTACCCCCTGGGGATTTATTTATTTATATGTGTAGACAATTTCTGCATAATATTTGAAGAATTGTGTTGGAGGAACTGTATGTATTTAATATAAAACTAGCATTTGCCCACATGGATGTCTGTTATGGCTCAGCGGAACTCATTTTAAAGAGACAGTAGTGCCATTTAATATTGTGATGTATATTTTATATTGTACACATTGATCACACTATTTCTTTGTAAACAATGTTTGCAGTTTTCTCTTCAGGGATTAACACAAAAAGATGCTTGGAGCTACTAACTCGTGAGCAAACAGCTGCCCATGGGAGAAGCAGCTGGTCCTGGGAGCTACGCCTGCAGCCCTGAGCATTTGCCCCTGCGACTTGCTGACCGTCACAGCGAAGCAGACGCTGACCTGAAGCTGCAGACGCTTAAATTGAAAAGGAACATTGGGCCTAATTCAGACGTGATCACTCAGTATCGTTTTTTGCAGCGCTGCGATCAAGTCAGAACTGTGCCTGCGTATGCACCGCAATGTGCATGCGCGTAGCACAGGTACAAAGCGGATCGTTGCTGTGCGATGGGTTTTACGAAGAATCCATTCGCACAGCCGATTGCAAAGTGATTGACAGGAAGAAGGCGTTTATGGGTGTCAACTGAGCGTTTTCTGGGAGTGGTTGGAAAAATGCAGGCGTGCCTAAGCATTCGTAGGGACGGTGTCTGACATCAATTACAGCCCCGGACAGGCTAAAGTGGTCGCAGCGGATGAGTAAGTCCTGGGCTACTCAGAGACTGCACAAAGTTTTTTTGTACCACTCGGCTGCACATGCGATCGCACACTTGCACAGCTAAAATACACTCCCCTGTAGGCGGCGACTATCTGATCGCAGGACTGCAAAAAAATGCTAGCGTGCGATCAGGTCTTGAACAGGTTAGAATCTCTGCCTCAATTAGGTTCCTCTGTAGAGCAATCACTTTAATTCAGGTTCCGTTGCACAACATGGGCGGAGTCAAGTTCTGCAGAAGCATGATCGCAACACCAACTTTCAGTGCACCAAGGCCCTCATTCCGAGTTGTTCGCTCGCTAGCTGCTTTTAGCAGCATTGCACACGCTAGGCCGCCGCCCTCTGGGAGTGTATCTTAGCTTAGCAGAATAGCGAACGAAAGATTAGCAGAACTGCTACTAAATAATTATTTGCAGTTTCTGAGTAGCTCCGGACCTACTCACAGATTGCGATCAGCTCAGTCCGTTTAGTTCCTGGTTTTGACGTCACAAACACGCCCTGTGTTCGGCCAGCCACTCCCCCGTTTCTCCAGACACTCCCGCGTTTTTCCCTGACACGCCTGAGTTTTTTTTTGCAAACGCCGGGAAAACGCTAAATTGCCGCCCAGAAACGCCCCTTTCCTGTCAATCATTTACCGAACAGCAGTGCGACTGAAAAGCGCCGCAGAAGCCACAGCAAAACTGCTAAGTTTTGTGTTAAATAACTAAGCGCAAACTCCCTGCGTGCCTTGCGCATGCGCAATTTGCAACAAATCGCAGCATTATGAAAATCGTCAACGAGCGAACAACTCGGAATGACCCCCCAAGTGTCAAGCGTCTGTTTTTTCCTTTATTACTCTTCTCCCTGATGTCACATCGAGATCATACATACCTCAGTTTCTTTCTAGGTCACTGAGCTATACAATAGTGAAAACGTGATCCAAATTCATCCAGTAGTTTTTGTGCGATGCCGGAACGAACAGATAATTTGTTTTGTCTCCATATTTCATAAACAGTCCTTAGAAGTACATTTCTCAAAGCAAAATTGCTATGTACTATACAGACAGAACCCTAACAGTTTTATTTTATGTACAGCTAAGACTACAACTTTGTAGAAAAAAAAACACAACACCGATTTTATCCTCCACAGAGGCAGAGAAACACAAATAGTAATTTTGCAATCTCGCTCGAGATCTCTGCAGTCCGACCAAACAATCTTAAAAAAAAAATCAATATCCAAGTAATATATCTGTACTTTTCTAGTCATCGCCAAAGCTGTAGAAATAATTTAATATTTTTCAACTGGCTATGTGTTTACCCGGGCCGCACATGTCACTCAGTGTCTGTATAAACAGCCAGTTTAATTCCATTAATACTCCCTCTTTTATTACGGCAGAATACACATATTTGAAATCACCCTTAAGTACGCTATAAAACACGTCTTCCGTTTTCCCTGTGATAATATTTCTGACGACATCTAACAACTTTGGTTTCCTTAATGTGCTCGTCGTGAATTTGCTGAACGCCGCTGAAGGATGAACCTGCGAGGTACTTACATGGAATGATGTGTCTTTATGCAAACCTATATATTCATAGTAACTGTGCAAACACTGGCAGACATATGGGCCCTTTGCCGAGACACGAGGATTTAGTCATTGTCAGATGTATACAGATATCAGATAATTTGTTGTCTTATTATCCTGTATCAGGCCGCACGGCTTAAACAAATGGCAGCCCGCATCAGTTAGCGATTCATCATGGATTAACGTTTAAATCCTCGCATACAGCAAGTCTTATGCCAAATACAATCCACTAAGCAAGATTCTCTAACTGCAGAATGCCGACATATTGAAAAGGTCATATAGCATGATATATTTCACGCCCATCGCACAATTGCTTTAAGACAGGCGGGAAAAAAGAATATCAATTAATGACATGGAAATATGAGAATGGGGACAGGTTTAAATAAGCAGCTCTGTGGCCCAGATGGTGTAGTCAACGACGGGGTACTACAGTTGTTGGGTTATACTCATATCTGTATTATGTTTTGGCTTTGTTTTCCATACAGTATATGCACATTCCAGTGGTGCACCAAAGGGGGGTTTCCGAGCACACACAACCCCCCACCCCAAAAAAAAAATATATATTTTTTTTAATAGCTGCACTGCATGAGTATTATTAATGGCTGTCTAGCGTCCTCTGCAGCCTGCTGTCTTCCTAGTGTTACTTGTAAGTGCTTAATAAAAGTTTACTTTATTTTAATTATAGTACATATATATCCATGTGCATACATATATACACATGTATATACATACATATACATACATATATACACGTGTACTGTATGTGTATATATATATGTTTAATATGCTATGTGTATATATATATATATATATATGTGTGTGTATATACGGTATATATATGTGTAGATATATATATATATATATATATTTATATATATACACACACACACACAGACACATTAGTTTTACGGACCCAGCATATACTGGGTCACCTCAGTCCCCACCCCCGTGTTTGGCTCCACCCAGTTCTGGAACCTCCCCCCCCCCATGCAAATCCTGCGTTTGCCACCGCATTCTACATTTATTAGACCTGGGAGGGATTCATTTACACCCGTTAACTTATACCTCTCCACAATATACCGGGCCATTTTCCCAGCATTTTGCGCATGCACAGCAAGAAAATCTCCGGGAATAGCCGCCGTGCCATTTTCCGAAAGTTCTGCCGTAGCGCAATGCCCCTAGTGCTCAGACTTTACTGTGCTAACGACTAGAGAGGACAGGGCCCCCGGACAGAGGAGGCTGCACGGGTGTGTCAACAGTCATTAGGTCAACCACTATTGGTCGACAGTGACTAAGTTGACACCTGAAATAGGTTGATGCGGCCATTAGGTCGACATGGAAAAAGGTCAACTTGAGTTTTTTATTTTTTTTGTGTTGTTTTCTTCATAAAGTGACCGGGAACCTCAATTAGTGCACCGTATCCCCTCGCATGGCACGCTTTGCTCACCATGCTTCGGGCAAGGTGCTTCTCTCCGTTACCGCTGCGCTCGGCACAGGTTACTATTCCCAATCGTAATCCACGTGGATCGTAACTTATGAAACAGTAAAAAAAAACCTGTAAAACAAAACCCCTTTTCATGTGTCGACCTTTGCTATGTCGATCTATTGACCATGTAGACATAATGCATGTCGTCCAGTAGTGGTCGACCTAATAAGTGTCGACCTAAGTGCCGTCGACCTAAAGACCCCGGCTGCACACGGGCCTCCTCTTCTGTTAAAACGCACCTAGTGGTACCTTTGGGCTTAAGCGTATGGGGCTATTCAATTAAAGTCCCTTTTTGTAGCCCGGTAAGTGAACTGTTTTCGGGTGTTAACACAGAATCCGGGATAAGTTACTGGACCTATGTGTTAACGGTTCGCGGCACCCGAAAACAGCCTTAATTTATTGGGGATTTCTTTTTGGGTCTGCTCAGATCTGAAAGAAATCCAGTAAACTGCGGCCTGCGGGTAACTATTGGGGTTAATTAAATAGTCCCAGGGGATCATTTAGCCCATGGTAAATTACGGCAGATAACTGAATTCCCCTACTAGGGGGGAGATGTTTCAAATCTTATAAAGCGCTGCGGACATGCGTTATATACTGTAGCGACTAATCATATTCTAGATATCATTTAACTAGATGAGTGGTTGCTCTGGCAACATTCTATAATGCTATCTAGAGGATTGGTTGTTATGGAAACTGTCCTCTTTAGAAGATTTGATACATCTCCCCCATTTTTTTTCTACCTCAGATAAGTTTAATTGCTGTTATTTCATACAAGCCAACATCCTATATCCAGTCCTGATTTTCCAGTGGACAAAAGGGACATGGTGTACCATGGGAAAAGGGGTGTGGCCTCCCAGAAAATGGGTAAACGAGGCATGGTGTGGATGGATAGGAGGTGTGGCCTCCAGGGAACACCTGACTCCTCGCAGTGGATAGGAGCGCTGAGTGACAGGCAGGGTGCAAATATAGAAATGTGCCTTCTAAATAGGGCAAGTCTAGGTGTTGCCCATATCAACCAGTCAGATCATAACTTTAATTTATCTAGAACATTCCTTAAAATTATAGGTAAAAACTTATTGGTTGTATAGGCAACAATTCCACTTGCCCTCTTTAGAAGGTTTGATAAATTTCCCATTTTATCTCCCCAACATTTACGAAGTAGGAATCAGGACAGAAGGGAAGATGTATCAAGCTTTGGGGGAAAATAAAGTGGAGTGTTTCCTCCCTCCTGGACTGCCAGACCGGGCTGTGATCCCCTGACAGTCGGCACATGCGCAGTCATGCGGCGGCTTGACTGCGCATGCGTAAACTTCGGCTTCTATGGACTGCACATATGCCGGTCCCGGGACCCAGGTGGCGGCAGCAGCGGTTTTCCTCCTCCTCAAAAGTAGGAGCTGCCGCTAGTCACATCACATTGGGCTCATGACCCTTCCTCCGGGACTGTTCATGGACATCACTGGACTGGATCCTTCTCTCCTTCTGCTTGCTGAGAATAGATGCAGAGAGAAGATCTGCTTCACTTCATACTGTAGATACTGTAAGCCAATCATACCAGCAAAATTCATGGTTCTCCAAATGTAATAATCCTGAGCCAGCAAATCACTTTGCGAAGGCTTGACTTGGCATCTACAGTGTGTCACGGGGTTCAGTATGATTTACCAACGGCCCCCAGCATACCGACATCGGCATCCCGCCCACCAGTATGCCGGCAGCGGGGTGAGCGCTAGAAAGCCCCTTGCGGGTTCGCTGCACTCGCCACGCTGCTGTCACGGTGGCTCGCTGCGTTCGCCGCAGGTTATATTCTTTCTCTATGGGTGTCGTGCACACCCACAGAGGGAGAATAGCCTGTGTCGCCAGCGTCGGCATTTCACCGCTTGTCGAGATTTTGGCGTCTGTATTTTGATCGCCAGGATCCCAACTGGCGGTATAGTAACTGCTTCCCAGCTAACGTATTTTATCAGACAGTCCTGGCTCAGAAACTAATATTTAAGGAATTAAAGTTAAACCTTATATAAGAAATTGTTGGAGAACACATTCAGATTTCTCAGTGTAATACTGTTTCACAAATAAGGATTGCAGTGTGTGTGTGTGTGTGTGTGTGTATTGGGCTATATGCACTGCCGACGTCAGTGACTCGACCGTGTGTATATGTATGTATATATATATATATATATATATATATATAATGTATATATATATATATATATATAGATATATATATACTTTAATATATCAAGGGTCTTCAAAAGAAGAGAAGTATTAGAACTCGAGGACATGCACTGAGACTGAAGGCGGGGGGGGTTCAGGGGAAATTTAAGGAAAAATAACTTCACAGAAAGGGTAGTGGATAAGTGGAATAGCCTCCCATCAGAGGTGGTAGAGGCTAAGACTGTAGAGCAATTTAAACATGCTTGGGACAGGCACATGAATATCCTTACAAAGAATTAAGGTTCAAAAAGGGTTGAGATTACCTAAAGGATAAAAAAAAAGGGGCAGACTAGATGGGCCAAGTGGTTCTTATCTGCCGTCAAATTCTATGTTTATATATATATATATATATATATACACACACATATATATATATATATATATATATATTGATAATGTCGATATTATCTTAAACAGTAAAGCTATACCTTTAAACACACCTTTACCATGGAGCTGCTGCGGTCGCTAGCTCACGCTACGTACTTCGTACGCTATTTGCGCACAGAGTCCCGTACCGTGTACGCACTCAGCGTACAAACGCCGCACTGTGGGTACAAAGCACACACAGCGTGCGCACACACAATTGATAACCTTTAAACCTTGTTAATGATATAATGCAATGATATGATTACACTTTAAACCCTTAGCAGCAAAGTACTGCAACGATGTTATACCTTAAACCTTAAGTAGCGCTGACGGTATAAAGTACCCGCAGTGCGTACACCTTATCAATACTTATACACCTTATACAGATAAATACACTCTAAAACCCTTGCAGGTGGGGGTTGTGCTTACAGCCCAACACCGTGCAGGACGTTTGGCATTTGCCAGAGAACACCAAGATTGGCAAATTTGCCAATGGCGCCCTGTGCTCTTCACAGATGAAAGCAGGTTCTCACTGAGCACATGTGACAGAGTCTGGAGATGCCAAGGAGAACGTTCTGCTGCCTGCAACATCCTCCAGCATGACCGGTTTGGCAGTGGGTCAGTAATGGTGTGGGGTGGCATTTCTTTGGGGGGGCCGCACAGCCCTCCATGTGCTCGCCAGAGGTAGCCTGACTGCCATTAGGTACCGAGATGAGATCCTCAGACCCCTTGTGAGACCATATGCTGGTGCGGTTGGCCATGGGTTCTTCCTAATGCAAGACAATGCTAGACCTCATGTGGCTGGAGTGTGTCAGCAGTTCCTGCAAGACGAAGGCATTGATGCTATGGACTGGCGCGCCCGTTCCCCAGACCTGAATCCAATTGAGCACATCTGGGACATCATGTCTCGCTCCATCCACCAACGCCACGTTGCACCACAGACTGTCCAGGAGTTGGCGGATGCTTTAGTCCAGGTCTGGGAGGAGATCCCTCAGGAGACCATCCGCCACCTCATCAGGAGCATGCCCAGGCGTTGTAGGGAGGTCATACAGGCACGTGGAGGCCACACACACTACTGAACCTCATTTGTACTTGTTTTAAGGACATTACATCAAAGTTGGATCAGCCTGTAGTGTGTTTTTCCAATTTAATTTTGAGTGTGACTCCAAATCCAGACCTCCATGGGTTAATAAATTTGATTTCCATTGATAATTTTTGTGTGATTTTGTTGTCAGCACATTCAACTATGTAAAGAACAAAGTATTTAATAAGAATATTTCATTTATTCAGATCTAGGCTGTGTTATTTTAGTGTTCCCTTTATTTTTTTGAGCAGTGTATATATAATTATATATATATATATATATATATATATATATATATATATAAAAATAAAGAAAATATTTCAGCCGATCCTCAGACATCATCCAGCTCTGTCTGTTTTCAAGCCTTCGAACCTTGAACTTTCTATAACTAGTCGTTTTGCAGAACCCTGGCGTTGCTGTCTGGGCATATGCAGCACATTGTTATATTATCGGTATTGTCATCAGCATGTTTGTGTGTTTGCATCCTGTTTGTTTGTCTGACTGCGAGGCATGTAGGATTGTTAGGCATTCGCCTCGTTAGAAACATGTATTCATAATACCACCCAGTTGGCAGTCTTCTCGCTTTGGCTGTGATTATCTTTGTGTATAGCCACTTCAAAAGATCTTATTTCTTTCTGAATTGAAATCCAAAGCATTTGATCTCATCAGCGTGCGATACTTTGTGTTATGTTCCGCACATGTAAATTTTCCTAATATCTGTAATCAGGAATAAACATTGCAGCCGCAGCAGATTGGTAACTTGCGGCTACAGACAAAGTATTTATGGGAAAGTACCAGAACGTCAGGAGTAATACTTAGACACACCTCAACCATTTCACTCACGATCCGACCGACTTTACGGTTTTCAGAGCGAATAGCCAATCTTGAGAACGACCGATTGTGGGCTTCATTCAGACAGGTGCTGCGGCCATTTGGGGGTGGGGCTGTGCGGGGCAGTATTTTCTTTCAAAATGGGAGGGGTGTCATCCCCGTTTTGTAGGAGTGGCCAGGCCTGGGTACGCAGACTTACTGGCCCCGTTGAGCAGTTCCACTGGCCACACTGCGTAACTATTCCGAATTATTTGTCCTACGATCGTCACAAAGGTGACATTTTTTCAGAATGTCGGCGCTCAGAAAGTCAACACAAAAATGTTGACACTGACAGAATGACGACATTATCAGAAAGTCGGCAGCCAATTTTAGGGCTAGGGTTATGCCGTGGTTAGGGTTAGCTTTAGTATGTATAAACGTATTGTCAACATGCTAACCGCTGACATTCGCAGTGTCAACATCCCGGCAATGTCGACACTGCAAATGTCAACATTTAATATGTCAACATTCTGGAGTCAACAGACTGAATGTCACCTTGTTGTACCACACCCCAACTAGCAGCAGAAATGTCAGACAATCGGAGATTCATACGAACTGCAAAATGTGAACGATGTCGGCACATCATTTGTAGAAATGCCGTGCAGCCGGTCAGATCCAATTATCCGATCCGGCTGCTTTTGGAACAATGATCGGCCCTGGCTGTCACGCTCATTATTACAATGGGCCTAATTCACACCTAATCTCCGCAACAAATTTGTTCTCTAATGGGCAAAACCATGTGCACTGCAGGGGGGCAGATGTAACATGTGCAGAGAGAGTTAGATTTGGGAGGGTTATATTGTTTCTGTGCAGGGTAAATACTGGCTGCTTTATTTTTACACTGCAATTTAGTTTTCAGTTTGGACGCACCCCACCCAAATCTAACTCTCTCTGCACATGTTACATCTGCCCCCAATGCAGTGCACATGATTTTGCCCATTAGAGAACAAATTTGCTGGTACGATCAGGTCTGAATTAGGCCCATAGTACGTACTGGGGTTAACTGTAAAAAAAGCTGCAACAAAACTTCTGTTTTGGAAGGTATGCTGGGACTTCTAGTTCCATTGCAGCTATGATCCTCAGTTGATTTAAACAACTCCACTGTAAACTAAAAATGTCGTTATAAGTTAAATTAAGCAATTATATTATACTGCCTATGCGCCACCACTGCTGCTGCCCCACAATGCACCACCATCCTGCCCCACAGTTGTCACTGTATCATAGGATTCGCTGTACATCTGTTGCCATGGAAACAGCTTTACGCTTCCCACTATATAATGTTGTGAAATAAGTTTGAGAAATTGTAAAATCAGCGGTTCTTTTCACTTTTTCTGTAATCAGCTCACTGTAAATATAACTTTTACCTTTCATACGTCTGTCATTTATATTAATTGGGTCTCAATTACAATTTCTATGCCTGTATATTATTTTTTTCGTTACGCCAGCTGCGGAACAGCTGTTGAGACATTTAACCTGGATTGATACCTTTTATGAGCTGAATGCCTCCCAGTGTGATCCTTTTCTCATAGTTAATAGTTTATTAGTGAAATAAAATGTTTTTTTTTTTCTGAAAGAAGTTGCGCTTGGCATTTTTTTGATTCTGCGGAAGGCGACGCCACGGACCCCTAACGAGGCTGCAGAGATTCTTTGCGCTAATAACCAGCAAGCCGCTTAATTGTACCTAATGTTTCATATAACTGTTTTCTGCTTATGTAATACACGTGGGAAGCTAATATATGTATACTGTATGAATAAACTATTCTGTAAGTAATATTTGTGTAATAGGAAACAATAATGATAATGTATACTTAGCACTCTGTAAATGACCTTGTGACGCCCAGTAGGGCACAACCGCTCGCTATCAAATATTTATAAATCACATCTAAAAAACAGTTTTCCGTTCATAGATGACCTGTCCCCCCTTCTCTGTATTTTTTTTTGTTTTATTACCCCATTCTTGTTCTGTATCCTTGTTTATTCTACATATTCTTAATAAAGATTTAATGTTGAAAAAAAACAAAAAAAACTGTTTTCCATCCCAGTCTAAGAGTCGGATCCATTCCGACACGCAGTTGTCGGAATGGATCCTACAACCCCAATTCAATGGACGGCCAAATCCGACTGTTGGATTTGCCCGTACACAGGATCCTGGGGTGCAGATGGCGGGGGCCGGCGGGGGGATTAACGTCGGCGGGTGTGAGCGGATAAGCGGCGGGGGTCGCAGAGATCTGCGGCCGGTGGGAGGAGCTGGCTGCGGGGGCACATGTCTGCGGCGGAGGGGGGAGGCGTGCAGGGAGAGAGGTGCCTGGCCGGGGGAAGGCCAGGCTCCTCTCTCCCTGCAGCACCTCCCCCCGCCACCGCAGACATGTCACCCTGCAGCCAGCTCCTCCCGCCAGCCGTCGATCTCAGCTCCCCCAGCCGCCGGCAGCACCGCTCGTCTCCTCACCTCAATCCGACTTGTTTTCAAGTCGGATTGAGTTTGTCGGAAAGGAGGCCAAAACCTGTTGGATTTGGCCCCATTTCCGACAGAAGCACGTGAATCGGCGGCTATTCCGCCGATCCACGTGTTTTCCGACAAGTCGGGAATTCCAGACTTGTCGGAAAAATCAGCCTCTATTGAATAGGTCGGAACCCCTTCTGACCTATATCTGTCGGAAGCTGCCATCTTTCCAAAAAGACGGCAGCTTCCGACAGTTATTGAATCCACCCCTAATGGTGTATAATCACTGGGTGTTTTTGCCCAGCGCGTATGCAGAGCGATGATCGTGAACATCGCGGGCTGGAAAATAGCTCAGTGCATACACACTGAGGTATTTTCCCTGTGCTCAGCGATGTTCACGGGGGGGATTGAAGCACTTTCCACAGTAGGAGACCGTGGAAAGTGCTTCACTCGGCTGTTCAAACAGCCCGACGAACGGCGGCGGCTAGCGGTGATGCGGGAGCGCGACATCAGCGCTCATCGCCCGGCCATACACACTGGCTCAAAGTAGCTCAAAACACCAGAAGTGAGGTACTTTGAACTCAAAATCAGCTAGTGTGTATGGGCCTTTACGCGGCCCATACATCTAAGGGCCAATTCCATCCACCGATCGATGATCTGATTCAGTGATTTGTTGAGGATCGGCAAAATACCGCTTGTTAAGAATCCCAGACGAGCCGTTTCTGATCTCTTTTTGGGTCGGAATCAATGATTTGAGGATTTCCAAGATGATGATTGGATTTCCAACAGCCAGTCATCGCAATAACAGAGAACTGCCTGGATCGATGCCTGATGTATGGGCCCCTAAGTTGACCAGTGCACAGAAGCTGTACCTGAAAGGAACAGCAGAGGACTCAAGGTGGTCAAATATCTTTAAATTAATACATGCTAGCTCCAAGAGGTCATGGAAATACCTTCAACGGGTACTTGTGAGGTCTATGGCTGGGGAGGCACTGGCTAGCGTCAGAGGCAGAGTTACACACACGCACTGTATATGAACCTGAGGGTTCTTGTGGGCTTTATACAAAGGTGCTGCAGTATATACTTTGCTACCCTATATTATTATCCTTTATTTATATGGCGCCACAAGGGTTCCGCAGCGCCCAATTACAGAATACATAAACAAATAATCAAACAGGAAAACAGCAACTTACAGTTGACGACAATATAGGACAAGTACAGGGTAAATAAACATAGCTACATCAGCAGATGACACTGGAATAAGTATCAGGTGGCAGAAGACTGATGGATTTGGGCAGTTGAAGATTATTAAAGTAAGAAAGGATAAGCACATGAGGGAAGAGGGCCCTGCTCGTGAGAGCTTACATTCTAAAGGGGAGGGGTAGACAGACAGGGGTGACACAGATGGGGTACATAGAGAGCGTAGAACAGAGGGCTAGGATGAAATTTGGCTGGGTTTGGTGAAGAAGTGGGTCTTGAGAGATCGTTTGAAGTTTTGTAGAGAGGTAGAGAGTCTGAGGGGGAGAGGTAGGGAATTCCAGAGAAGTGGTGCAGCACGTGAAAAATCATATGAAAACAGTTTGTTGCAGAAAGTTGTAGGTAAAACGGATGCGTATTGTGTGGGTCACCATACCGACGCCTTGAGATGCCCGGCAGGGGGGCGAGCGCAATGAAGCAGTAGCTGTAGCTCCCCCATTGGTTTCTATGATTTGAGGAGGGGAATGAGGGCAACAGGAAGCCACAGAACACAGACTGAGAATTATGTAGCGGAAGGAGCTGTTCTGCAGTATACTTGGTGAAAGGTGTATCTATCTGGGGAGGGAGAGCGAGAGAGAGAGACGGAGGGCGGGAGGGGGGGGTGAGAGAGAGATGGAGGGGGGCAGAATTGGAGTGGGAAAGAGGGAGAGGGGGGGAAGCAGAGAGAGAGATTACTTGTGATTGATCTGAAACACCCTAAATGGCAATCTCTATCACCATCAAACTTAAATCCAGTATTCCGGTCTCGGGAGACAATAAATATCTCCCTTCAGTGAGGAGATAGGACGGTCTGGCAGACGTTCAGCCTCACACATCCACTAAGCCCACAGGTTCTCTGACTGTCAGACACCAAATTCCGGCTCATAAAATATAAAAATATCTTCTGGGAACTTTCCAGGTGAAACTCCTCTGTTCTGTTGCTGCAGGCACAAGAAATATGTATTTTTGTGTCCGTTATGAATGCTCCTAATATATTCATTTTCTCAAAGAACTTTTAATACCCCACATTCAATGCCTGACTGAACGTATGTCACCTGAATTCTCATATAGATGTCTGTCTTCCCAGGTAACCGGTTTTATTCCAATAATGAAAGGAAGGACAAAAACTACAATTCAGATGGTGTTATTAAAGTAGTTACTGAACAAAGAGGCTTCAAGTCTGTCTGGGATTATTACTAAACAACACACAAACAAAAAGCAGCTATTCATGGGAAATATGAAACGCTTCCAATAAATAGATCTGTAAAATTGCCAGTCATTTCCCGTGACCGCTTCATGTGTAAGGAATTCTACAACTTATCCACCCTTACAGCAAAGACCCCTTCCCTCTTTTTCAATCGTAGCTTGTACTCTAATATCCTCTGTAGGATCCTTGGTGCAAAAAATGTGCAAAATGTTTTATATTGACCTCAGATATGTTTATACTTATTAATTAACCTCACTTCTAATGAGACTGTCTTGTGTCCCAAATTCATCAAACCTAGTTTCCTACTTTCTCTCTGCAATTTGACCTTTATGAATGAGTTTGTCAGCCCCGGAATTGCCTGGCATCGAATTAGGTCCGTCTTACAGTGCAGTGTACAGAACTGTAACCCACAATCAAGATTAGATTTGCTGAGGGGAGGGGGGGGGGGGGGGGGGGGTGTCTCATAGGCCTATTCACGCAGGGGCATTTTAAGAGAGGACGGGGCCAGTGCAGACTCCGCCACTCCACAGCGCCGCAGGCTCCGGAGTCTTCTGCGCATGCGCAGGTCCCCGCAAACATGGCATCCGCCATGGTCCGGAGACTAATCTACTGCGCATGCGTGGCAGCCATTTTGGATGTTTTTTGGCCGCAGCTGCTACAGCTGCAACTCCCGCCGCGGAAAGGTGTGTATTTATACAATATGAGTGCAATGTGTGTGGTGTGGGCCCCCAGGGGCCTGTGTGCACCGCACACATTGCACCCATGATAGAAACACCTATGCTTTCCCTATCTTACCTCCAGCATCCTGTGATAGTGAGTTAGCTGTATGGGCTATACCAGGCATGCAGTCCTGCAGCGGGTGTCCCATGACGCAGCTGCGGAGTCCCGTGCCACACCCAGTCTAGCTGAGCGGGCACTCTTATGCTGGGTACACACTAGCCGAGGTTGTCACTCGATATACCGGCTGTCGAGATCCCGGCGCTCAGCATACCGGCGCCAGGATTCCGACAGCCGGTAAACCGACAGGTATTCTCCCTCTTGGGGTGTCCACGACACCAATCGAGGGAGAATAAATAGCATGGCGCGCATAGTGCGCCACCGTGCTTGCAAGGGGCTCTCTTGTGCTCGCCCCCCTGCGGGCAATCCAGCGGTCGGGATCCCGGCGCTGGTAGGCTGGGTGCCGGTATCCCGACCACCGGTCAAACGTGGAACACCCCTGCCTGATATATCGTCCGTTTTATTGGACAACCAATATATATCGCTAATTGACGTTACAGTGTGTGGGATAACGCATAATGGGCATTACGGTGTGTGGCATATTGCGTAATGTGCATTACGGTGTGTGGTATAATGTGTAATAGGCATTACGGTGTGTTGCATAATGTGTAATGGGCATTACGGTGTGTGGCATAATGTGTAATGGGCATTACTGTGTGTGGTATAATGTGTAATAGGCATTACGGTGTGTTGCTTAATGTGTAATGGGCATTACGGTGTGTGGCATAATGTGTAATGGGTATTACAGTGTGTTGCATAATGTGTAATGGGTATTACGGTGTGTGGCATAATGTGTAATGGGTATTACAGTGTGTTGCATAATGTGTAATGGGTATTACGGTGTGTGGCATAATGTGTAATGGGTATTACAGTGTGTTGCATAATGTGTAATGGGTATTACAGTGTGTTGTATAATGTGTAATGGGCATTATGGTGTGTTGCATAATGTGTAATGGGTATTACAGTGTGTTGCATAATGTGTAATGGGTATTACAGTGTGTTGTATAATGTGTAATGGGTATTACAGTGTGTTGCATAATGTGTAATGGGTATTACAGTGTGTTGTATAATGTGTAATAGGCATTAGGGTGTGTGGCATAATGTGTAATGGGCATTATGGTGTGTTGCATAATGTGTAATGGGTATTACAGTGTGTTGTATAATGTGTAATGGGTATTACAGTGTGTTGCATAATGTGTAATGGGTATTACAGTGTGTTGTATAATGTGTAATAGGCATTAGGGTGTGTGGCATAATGTGTAATGGGCATTATGGTGTGTTGCATAATGTGTAATGGGTATTACAGTGTGTTGCATAATTTGTAATGGGTATTACAGTGTGTTGCATAATGTGTAATGGGTATTACAGTGTGTTGTATAATGTGTAATGGGCATTACAGTGTGTTGTATAATGTGTAATGGGCATTACAGTGTTTTGCATGATGTGTAATGGGCATTATGGTGTGTTGCATAATGTGTAACGGGCATTATGGTGTGTTGCATAATGTGTAATGGGCATTACAGTGTGTGGCATAATGTGTAATGGGCATCACAGTGTGTGGCATAATGTGTAATGGGCATTACGGTGTGTTGCATAATGTGTAATGGGCATTAGTCACTGCCGCAGCTGCCCATTCATTCCTGCTGCCGCCTCCCGCCGAGCACCCACCAGCAAAAACATAAATCGGCACCTATGTCTACAGATATATTGGTGCATCGTTGTGTGTGTACGGGCAGTCAGCCGACCACCCGTACACGTGCTGCAGAGGCCGTCGCTGATTGACAGCTCAACTGGGCGGGCACATGTAAATGCCCACCCAGTTCATGTCGTCAGTCACGACGGATCGGGCTAGTGTGTATGCACTGCGCTGCACGATCTGCCTAGATGCTTTAAGTCTTACAACCATCCTATCTACAGCTCAGTTCTTCTTCCAGCATCTAGTTATATATCTCTAAATTCAGCTGATATTTCTCTATAGAACAAAATCTTGTATATAGACCCCTACTACCCTAATAGAGCCTGTGTGCAGCCTTCGTCAGGACCTCTTCCTCTCTAGCCGTGGCGCAAGGTGATATAGTCTACTGCGCACGCTCAGTTCTTTGGGAAAACGGCATGATGGGCTGTTTCCTAGTTTATTTTGTACTCTGCCTGCGCAAATCGCTGGGAAAGCGTCCACCACGCCATTTTCTGGTGATTTGTGCAGCGTTATGCTGCCGATGCGGGACTACAGAGAGGTGGGCATTAAGGGGGCATGACTCCTCAGTCGTGTCTTTTTTTGGTTCCGCCCCCTGCTGTTGCAGGCACAATTCACTGCATTTTACTGCGGGTATGGGTGTATAATGATTCAATTCAATGGGAATCGCATAATCAGTCCGCCCACTCGGTAAGTGGGTGGCATGCAGGAAATTGGTCCACTCTTCCTGGAGTCCGAGAAAGCCCCATCAACATTCGGGACTGTCTGGGAGAGTTATTGGGGGTCATTCCGAGTTGATCGCTCGCTAGCAGTTTTTAGCAGCAGTGCAAACACTATGCCGCCTCCCACTGGGAGCTTAGCAGAAGTGCGAACAAAAGGATTGCAGAGCGGCTATAAAGTTTTTTTGTGCAGTTTCTGAGTAGCTCAAAACCTAGTCAGCGCTTGCGATCACTTCAGACTGTTCAGTTCCTGTTTTGAAGCCACGAACACGCCCTGCGTTCGCCCAGCCATTACTGCGTTTTTCCTGGCACGCCTGCGTTTTTCCGAACACTCCTTGAAAACGGTCAGTTGACACCCAGAAACACCCACTTCATGTCAATCACTCATCGGCCAGCAGTGAAACTGAAGAGCTTTGCTAGACCCTGTGTGAAACTACATCATTCGTTGTAATAGTACGTCGCGCGTGCGCATTGCGGTGCATACGCATGCGCAGAAGTGCCTTTTTTGCCTCATCGCTGCACAGCGAACGAATGCAGCTAGCGATCAACTCGGAATGACCCCCATTAAGCATGTGGTGACTGGTAGTTTCTTTATATGTCTTTTTACCAACAGGAAACACTATATATCTAATGAACTTTTCTGGATATAACTTTAGGTTTGGGCATGGCTTTCAACAATGGGACACATGAATATAGTTGGTCATTTATTTATTTATTTATTAACAGTTTCTTATATAGCGCAGCATATTCCGTTGCGCTTTACAATTAGAACAACAGTAATAGAACAAAACTGGGTAAAAACAGACAGACATAGAGGTAGGAAGGCCCTGCTCGCAAGCTTACAATCTATAGGCATTTAAAATGGTTCTGGCATAAAAAATGATATAGCATATTACTAAGCATGTATACTACATGTTTTTAGTACATGAACAATTTCTGATAATGAAGTGAAGTCAATAACTAAAAATAGTTTTGTAATATTGTAACTGCAGTGTAACATTGATGGCTTGACACCATCAATAGAGAACCATCGATGGTTACCCAGGCAGCAGGTCATGGCTGGCGGCTAAGATAGCTAAGCTTATTCTCTTGCACCGGGAGAAAAGAAAAAACCCATCGGCGCATCTCCACCATCTATGGCAAAACCGTTTCGACCATCGTTTCCAGACTATCAATGGGTGTTAGTCGATTTCGAATTTGACTTGTATTAACCTCATTCAGGACGCTTCCCATTCCTAAAATCACGATTCCCGATTTCAGCTGGGCAGTCCCTATTTCAGGCCTCTGTCCTGATGTCATGATCAGCACTGCATTGCCACCAGGTACTTGGAGAGGTACGTCCGCCACTGCCGCTCTGCGTAACATTTAGAAGGTTACAGGAGGGGACCAGCAGCAGACAAGGGTCAGACTAGCGCACATGTCCCCGGTGGTGTGGCCACACACCCTCAATGATGTAGACACTCCCTGTCCCAAGAGGCCCACCTCCGAGGAGTGGGCGAAGCTTCACACTCCTGTAGTGGAGTTGAGTTCTAATGTGTAGTCGTCCTATAAGGACTGTTGGCTGTGATTTAGGGTAGGGAGTGATTCAGAGACATGAGGGATCGTGATTTTTTAGCAATGATATATATAAACTTATATTCTTTAATAGATTCACTAGCATTTCTATAATGAGTGCAGTGTGTGCGGTGCACATGGGCCCCTGAGTCAAGAGGGGCCCCCACCGCACACGCTGCACCCATTTTTAAAATACTCACCCCTCCGGAATCCAGCGCCGGCATCTGCAGCGCTGTTAAAACACAGTGAAAATGGCTCAGCGGCCATTTTCACGGAGTTCTGCTCATGCACAGTAGAGAAATCTCAGGGAAAATGGCCACCGCACCATTTTCCCGGAGATCTGCGCATGCGCAATACAGTCTGAGCCCTCTAAGAGCTCAGACTCTCAGCGCTGCCGGCAGAGAGGAGGGGGGCCCGAACGGAGGAGGCTGAACACGGGCCTCCTCCTCCTCTCTTAAAGCGCCCCTGAATAGATTGCAAGCTTTCTGGGCAGATACAGTTTATACCAGGGATGGGGGAACCTTTGGACCTCCAGCTGTTGTTGAACTACACATACCAGCATGCCCTGCAACAGTTTTGCAATTTGGCCATGGTAAAACTGTTGCAGGGCATGCTGGGATGTGTAGTTCAGCAAAAGCTGGAGTGCCAAAGGTACCCCATCCCTGGTTTATACCATAAATGACCATATCAAAATAAATCATGCTTACCTACATTCTGGCTGCTCTCTGCGGGAGAGAGCAGCCAGGTCGGCTCAGGGGACGGGCAGGGGAGGCTGTGACGTAGAGGAGGAGGTGGTCCGGAGGTGGGACGGGGCGGAGCAAGGGCGGGGTCACGATGATGCCTCCCTTAAGCCACGCCCCCCGCTCTGTAATGCCGCGATCACCGGCATTACACTGCAGGGGGCGTAGCCATGATGACGCGATTCAGCAAGAATCGCGTCATCAACTGCCCGGACTGCCCACTTTACACACTAAGTGGGCGGACGGGCAGGGGGACCCCGCGAATCGGGAGACTTGCCTGCTCTTCCGGGGGGCCGGGAGGGTCACCCGATTTTCGGGAGCCTCCCGGCCATTCCGGGAGAGTAGGCAAGTATGAAATAAATGTATTTCATATCTGGCAACATTCCAAATGGGGAAATAAGGATTAATAAGGCCACACCCACATCCCATTCCAGCGATACCTCTTTCCCTGTCTTCCCCGCTAATATTGCGACAGCTGGCAGGTGTGGCTTTGTACTTATTGGGCCTAATTCTGAGTTGATCGTAGCAGCAAATTTGTTAGCAGTTGGGCAAAACCATGTACACTGCAGGGGGGACAGATGTAACATGTGCAGAGAGAGTTAGATTTGGGTGGGGTGTATTCAAACTGAAATCTAAATTGCATTGTAAAAATAAAGCAGCCAGTATTTACCCTGCACAGAAACAATATAAGCCACCCAAATCTAACTCTCTCTGCACATGTTATGTCTGCCCCCCTGCAGTGCACATGGTTTTGCCCAATTGCTAACAAACTTGCTGCTGCGATCAACTCAGAATTACCCCCATTGTTCTTAAAATGTGAAAACCGGGAAGAGAATGGCCTTTTATTCTAAGACACAAATATATATTTTTTAACAGAGCTGGGATGGAGGTGAGCGTTCAGCAATGAGTGAATTCAGCCAGGCATGCAATCTTTTCATTGGGGGTAATTCCAAGTTGATCACAGCAGGAAATTTTTTTAGCAGTTGGGCAAAACCATGTGCACTGCAGGGGAGGCAGATATAACGTGCAGAAAGAGTTAGATTTGGGTGGGTTATTTTGTTTCTGTGCAGGGTAAATACTGGCTGCTTTATTTTTACACTGCAATTTAGATTGCAGATTGAACTCACCCCACCCAAATCTAACTCTCTCTGCACATGTTATATCTGCCTCCCCTGCAGTGCACATGGTTTTGCCCAACTGCTAACAAAATTCCTGCTGCGATCAACTCAGAATTACCCCCATTGTTCTTAAAATGTGAAAACCGGGAAGAGAATGGCCTTTTATTCTAAGACACAAATATATATTTTTAACAGAGCTGGGATGGAGGTGAGCGTTCAGCAATGAGTGAATTCAGCCAGGCATGCAATCTTTTCAAGCAGTGTTATTTGCATACAGCATGTTATTTTCTGGCCTAATCATTTATAACATTATGCCGAAAAATATTCTGCATACACCAGAATGTAAGAGTTTGTTTTTATAGCTTTTAGCAGGAATAAAGAGCTTTGACACACTATAAATATCTGGGGGAGCAGTGAGTGTGGGTGTGAATTGAGGGCTTACCACACAATACAGTAAATTGGAATTTTCATAATCTATTTTCTACACATTTCTTTTTTTTTTTGCAAATAATTTTTTTTTTTAAATCTCTATAAACTTAGCTTCCACAAATCCGGTAAAATATTACATTACATTTAAAACCTACATCTGTTTAGAAAAGATTATTTCCCAGTTATTAAAATTTGCATTCACCATTCGGGCTAAACCGCAAAAACGCACATTCTTTATCAGTTGTTCAGATCATGCTGCCATATATCTGAGAGAGTCTGTCTCACAACCCAAGTTATAGAGTCATTTCTGTCACAAAGAATCACTTTCTGCATGGCGTCTCGATGCTTCTCATTATTTGCAACCCTTCGTGTTTGAACTTATTTAATCAGCCCCGAGAGAACATACTTTCCACACGTTTGTGATCTTTTAACGCCTATCGCACTTGTGGCGTGTTCAACTTCAATAAGACTGCTTACTAGTTTTCACCTTCACACTCATTAACAGTAATCTTATGTAGCCTTCTACCAACGTACTGCTAATTCAGCCATCATTAAGGGATTAATTAAAATGTTATGATAGGGAATGCCTTTACCTCAAGTGTCATATTAATTGATGTTATGTATTAATTTTTCTTGGCTTCACGTAGAGAACACGTACAGCGCTGAGTAACATATCCTATCATACAGAACTGAGCGCTTGCCTTATCTTATATGCCTGGAATTAGTAAATAGTGTCTCAGAGAAAGTGCTAATTACTGATTACTGTAGGATGGGGCTAAAATTGCGGTCATTAGCGCAGTACGTAATCTTCACAAACCGTAGAACACCATCCGGCTTCCTGGGGGTAAATGTACTAAGATGGGCGTTCTATTTAAGATGGGATGTTACCCATAGCAACCAATCAGATTCCAGGTATTATCTTCTAGCAGGTGCTAGATAAATGAGAAGTAGAATCTGATTGGTTGCTATGGGCAACATCCCATCTTAAATAGAACTCCCATCTTAGTAAATTTACACCCTGGATGCAGAACGGATATATAGACAGGTGTCTGGTGGGGTGTGTGCTGACACCGCACTCTCCGTGGTAACCCTAACCTTAACCACCCCCTTGCAGCCTAAACTTAACCCTCCCGGCGACGCCTAACTCTAATCGTTGGCCACGATTTGTGTTATTCCCGCAATAACCCCGGGATTTTCAGTGTAAAATGGGATTATTTTTTTAAATCTATAAATAAAACATCATTATAAAGGCACCTTCATGCCTATAAGGTATAACGTGTTCCCATAATTCAGGATAGACCCACTGACTGAGTATGCGTTATACCAGGGCTGCCATCAGAGATTCTGGGTCACGGGACTCACAAAATAGACAGGGCCCCTCCCCCCGAAAAAAAACAAAAAACATTCTGCGGCATCTCTCCACCGCTATGTATTAGCATTGCGGACCTTCAGGAATGGGTGGTCTTCAGTATGCCGGCGGTCGGGCTCCCGGCGACCAGCATACCGGCGCCGGGAGCCCGACAGCCGGCATACCGACACTTATTCTCCCTCGTGGGGGTCCACGACCCCCCTGGAGGGAGAATAAAATAGTGTGGCACGCGTAGCGCGCCACCGTGCCCGTAGCGTGGCGAGGGGCTCATTTGCGCTCGCCACACTGTCGGTAAGCCGGCGGTCGGGCTCCCGATGCCGGTATGCTGGTCGACGGGAGCCCGACCACCGGCATATCGTAGTGAACCCTCAGGAACAGATCACAGAGAGCTGATGCACAGCGAATGCTTGTTTTATTGCCTGGTGTAGCTCTCCAGGTATTGGCAGTAGGACCCAGGGGTGGGCCACCCTGTCTGTAAGGGCCCGGGACACAAGTCCCCACAGTCCCCCCCTGGTGGCTGCCCTGCGTTATACCTTACTATTATCCTGTATTGTATATACTATATATTATTTATTGCTATTACTGCATAGAGCGGTGACAGTGCTTTCCCCCTAATGCTGCTGCAACAGAATATCCTGAAATAATGATGTTAAGTAAATGCATAAACCTGATGCCGGAACATTATTTACCGCACCAGAGCCCCATGGTGACGGACGTACCCCGCCAGGTGACTGATGGCGCCAGTGCGTCGGCGTATTTACAGGAGGCTCACCGTATTTCTCAGGCTTTCCCCTATTTATTCATTTGACAATATCGCACTTGTAACATATTTTAGCTGGGTGCTTAATGCATTTCATCCGCATTTCATTTTCCGCGGCACAGCTCGGCTACATTACACTGTCAGTGATATATACATTTTCCCCGTATTAACATAAATATCATCCTGCCGCATGTACTAAGCAAGAGGAAATATTTGGATGTAAAGCAATCACATTTACCCCTGGGGGGGGAATACTCCGTACTCCCTCCAGTCACTGTAATTTGTATATCAAGCAGGTGCACTAATGACCGCGCTATTAATTAAAATGTAACTCGCCGGCTTCTACCCACGCAGTAATTCAGGTCTATTCATTGGAGTTGGAAGAGTCATGCGGTGGTCACGGTGTAATCCTGCTGATCAAATCACTGCACGCCGAGGGTGATGGATCTGGATTGCTGAGAGCTGACAGATCGGCTGAACTTGATAAGACCCTGCAGGCCGGCCACTGTGCTACATTACAGGTGAGAAGCGAAGCGTTTGCCCAGGAGATGGAAGGAAAATGTCATTTTCCAAAAGTAAGACAGAAAGAAAAAAAAAAATAACCTTTTAATTTGGAGATTACGCAGCACAACAGGCTGCGGGAAGCGTTCTGCAGCACATGATTACACCTGCAGATATCAGCAACTTGCTGTAGCCTGTGCGCGTGTGGCATAGATCCACAGTAACTAGATAGACAGTCATTAGGCCGACAGGGTCAAAAGTCAACTGTTAAAAGATAGATAGTGGGTAGGGTTAACATGAGAATGGTCGACACAAAAATGGCTGACTTTGGGTGTCATTATATATGTGTCATCATATGTGACCACAGTCAGTGTAGACGTGTTTCTTCGTGGGCTCACCTTGCTCGCCACATTTCTGGCTTCAGGTTACTATTCACAATCGCAGTCCACGTGGATGGTAAAGCAAGGAAAAGTTGAAAAAAATGTTTAAAAAAAAACAAAAAACTTGTGTTGACCATATGCGTGACGACCATTGTCATGGCCTTATGAACCCGACGACCCTTTGCACCTGTCGACCTTAAGCACTGTCATCTGTTGACCTTTTGACCCTGTCGGCCTAATGCATGTCGACTAATGCATGCCGACTTGTTCCTGTACACTAACCTGATATAGAACCATGGCCCTCATTCCGAGTTGTTCGCTCGCTAGCCGCTTTTCGCAGCAGTGCACACGCTAAGCCGCCGCCCTCTGGGAGTGAATCTTAGCTTAGCTGAATTGCGAACGAAGTATTCGCAATATTGCGAAAAGATTTTACTTTGCAGTTTCTGAGTAGCTCGAGACTTACTCTTCCAGTACGATCAGTTCAGTGCTTGTCGTTCCTGGTTTGACGTCGCAAACACACCCAGCGTTCGCCCAGACACTCCCCCGTTTCTCCAGCCACTCCCGCGTTTTTCCCAGAAATGGCAGCGTTTTTTCACACACTCCCATAAAACGGCCAGTTTCCGCCCTGAAACACCCACTTCCTGTCAATCACACAACGATCAGCAGAACGAAGAAAAAACCTTGTAATGCCGTGAGTAAAATACCAAACTTCTTAGCAAATTTACTTGGCGCAGCCGCAGTGCGAACATTGCGCATGCGCAGTTAGCGAAAAATCGCACCGATGCGAAGAAAAATAACGAGCGAACAACTCGGAATGAGGGCCCATGATTTAGAGGTGACTGAATCATATTTGTCTACCCGGCTTGGGGGCTCCCGAAAATTTGGTGGTGCTACCGCCCTCCTGGAAAGGTCGGCAGGTCTACCGGATACAGCCTCACCTCAGCGACCCAAACACCCCAACCCCGGGAGCTGTCCTTCATAGTGGGTGGTCCGGGGAGGCTGATGACGCGATTCGTGATGAACCGTGTCATAGTAGTCCCGCCCCCTGCTATTCAATGCTGGTGATCAGGGCATTGAGTAGTCCACCCACGATGAGGCCACGCCCCCTGTTACACCGACATGGCTGCCCTTTCCCGCATAGAGCAGATAGAAAGTCGGTAAGCTTGGATTGAATATAAAGAGACATTTTCTTTGCAAGATTCCAACAGCTGATTCCGAATTAAAATAAAAACACATTAGAAAATATGGCTGCTGGACGCAAACACAGATGGGACCGAATCACTTGAACACAATGGCGGCATTGCTGAGGATGTTTTGTTGTAGTCAAGTGTACAGTTTAATACGTAGAATTGGCTCGACAGTACAGTTTAATACAAACTGTATCTGTGGGTGACTCATATGTCAGATGGTCCCAAATTCAAAAGTCTTCATGAACCTTGTGTTAGACAACTTGTATTAAGGGGGAGCTGTAGAGGGATAATGTGGAGAGAGATAAAGTACCAACCAATCTGCTTCTGTCACTTTTTAAAGACAGTCTGTAACATGGCAGTTTGGAGTTGATTGTCTGGGACTTTATCTCTCTCCATTTAGTAAGTCTCCTCTAATGTAGCTTCCAACTGTCACTTTTCTAGCACAGCCTGTAAAATGGCAGGAGCTGATTGGTCGGTACTTTATCTCTCTCTACTTTATCTCTCTCCACTTTATCTCTCTCCAGGCCTTGATACATCTCCCTACACGGTTTAACTTTGCAATTTTTGCATCGCCCATAATATAAATCTTACAGTGTGGGAATCATCTTCAAGATTGGCTTACTGAGCTTCAAAGCATTACATGACCAAGGCCCAAGGTACCTGAAACAGCTTCTGACCCCATACTGCCCTACTCGATTACTGCGATCTGTAGATGAAGGACTTTTAGCAGTACCTAGAATCTACCGTAATTCATCTGGGGGTCGAGCTTTTAGTCATGCGGCTCCGACTCTATGGAACTCACTTCCCCGCACAGTGCGAGAGGCGCCAACTATAGAATCCTTCAAAAGTAGACTCAAGACTTTTCTGTTTACTCAAGCATTTCCATAATGTCCCTTTTAGTATCTTCATGCTTCTGTATTTTATGAAAATGTACTTCATTATTTTCTGTACTATATTATGCTATGTATCTGTTAAGCGCCTTGGGTCCTATTGGAGAAAGAGCGCTATATAAATAAAATTATTATTATTATTATTATTATTATTATTATAATATATACTCCGCGTGTAGTGTAATTAATGATGTGAGCCTGAATGACCACCCTGAGCAATTGCTTCCGGACAGTAGTTGGTGTGAGAAGGAGGTCAGGGCCGCTGCTTCGTGCTACCGGGAGATGTGCCCTAAATCTGCCCCCCTGCCCTGGAAGCGCCCTGTGTTTTGTAAGAGTTACTGAGCTGCTGACTTCACGCCGCGCTGCACTGACCAAGCACCGACCTCTACACCACTAAACCCAGAGTCTGTCGTGTGGAACAATCGCCCCTGTACGGCAGGCTCTCTGCAAGATGCCACTTTAAGAATTTACAGACGTTTTAGCGTTATCCTGGGGGATATCTGTTCTATGCTAAAATGACATTTCACATTCTGGGCTACCGTAGCGTCACAAGCTTTTCACTTATAAATGTTTCAGAGCAGCTGCATTTTTTATCAGCACTTTTACATGTGACCTGGAGACGCCTGGTAAGTGACCTCCAGTCTCCGCTTGAAGGAGAAAGTCGCTCATGTTTAAAATAGAGATGAGCGCCTGAAATTTTTCGGGTTTTGTGTTTTGGTTTTGGGTTCGGTTCCGCGGCCGTGTTTTGGGTTCGAACGCGTTTTGGCAAAACCTCACCGATTTTTTTTTGTCGGATTCGGGTGTGTTTTGGATTCGGGTGTTTTTTTCAAAAAACACTAAAAAACAGCTTAAATCATAGAATTTGGGGGTCATTTTGATCCCAAAGTATTATTAACCTCAAAAACCATAATTTACACTCATTTTCAGTCTATTCTGAATACCTCACACCTCACAATATTATTTTTAGTCCTAAAATTTGCACCGAGGTCGCTGTGTGAGTAAGATAAGCGACCCTAGTGGCCGACACAAACACCGGGCCCATCTAGGAGTGGCACTGCAGTGTCACGCAGGATGTCCCTTCCAAAAAACCCTCCCCAAACAGCACATGACGCAAAGAAAAAAAGAGGCGCAATGAGGTAGCTGTGTGAGTAAGATTAGCGACCCTAGTGGCCGACACAAACACCGGGCCCATCTAGGAGTGGCACTGCAGTGTCACGCAGGATGTCCCTTCCAAAAAACCCTCCCCAAACAGCACATGACGCAAAGAAAAAAAGAGGCGCAATGAGGTAGCTGTGTGAGTAAGATTAGCGACCCTAGTGGCCGACACAAACACCGGGCCCATCTAGGAGTGGCACTGCAGTGTCACGCAGGATGTCCCTTCCAAAAAACCCTCCCCAAACAGCACATGACGCAAAGAAAAAAAGAGGCGCAATGAGGTAGCTGTGTGAGTAAGATTAGCGACCCTAGTGGCCGACACAAACACCGGGCCCATCTAGGAGTGGCACTGCAGTGTCACGCAGGATGTCCCTTCCAAAAAACCCTCCCCAAACAGCACATGACGCAAAGAAAAAAAGAGGCGCAATGAGGTAGCTGTGTGAGTAAGATTAGCGACCCTAGTGGCCGACACAAACACCGGGCCCATCTAGGAGTGGCACTGCAGTGTCACGCAGGATGTCCCTTCCAAAAAACCCTCCCCAAACAGCACATGACGCAAAGAAAAAAAGAGGCGCAATGAGGTAGCTGTGTGAGTAAGATTAGCGACCCTAGTGGCCGACACAAACACCGGGCCCATCTAGGAGTGGCACTGCAGTGTCACGCAGGATGTCCCTTCCAAAAAACCCTCCCCAAACAGCACATGACGCAAAGAAAAAAAGAGGCGCAATGAGGTAGCTGACTGTGTGAGTAAGATTAGCGACCCTAGTGGCCGACACAAACACCGGGCCCATCTAGGAGTGGCACTGCAGTGTCACGCAGGATGTCCCTTCCAAAAAACCCTCCCCAAACAGCACATGACGCAAAGAAAAAAAGAGGCGCAATGAGGTAGCTGTGTGAGTAAGATTAGCGACCCTAGTGGCCGACACAAACACCGGGCCCATCTAGGAGTGGCACTGCAGTGTCACGCAGGATGTCCCTTCCAAAAAACCCTCCCCAAACAGCACATGACGCAAAGAAAAAAAGAGGCGCAATGAGGTAGCTGACTGTGTGAGTAAGATTAGCGACCCTAGTGGCCGACACAAACACCGGGCCCATCTAGGAGTGGCACTGCAGTGTCACGCAGGATGTCCCTTCCAAAAAAACCCTCCCCAATCAGCACATGATGCAAAGAAAAAGAAAAGAAAAAAGAGGTGCAAGATGGAATTGTCCTTGGGCCCTCCCACCCACCCTTATGTTGTATAAACAAAACAGGACATGCACACTTTAACCAACCCATCATTTCAGTGACAGGGTCTGCCACACGACTGTGACTGATATGACGGGTTGGTTTGGACCCCCCCCAAAAAAGAAGCAATTAATCTCTCCTTGCACAAACTGGCTCTACAGAGGCAAGATGTCCACCTCATCTTCACCCTCCGATATATCACCGTGTACATCCCCCTCCTCACAGATTATCAATTCGTCCCCACTGGAATCCACCATCTCAGCTCCCTGTGTACTTTGTGGAGGCAATTGCTGCTGGTCAATGTCTCCGCGGAAGGAATTGATTATAATTCATTTTAATGAACATCATCTTCTCCACATTTTCTGGATGTAACCTCGTACGCCGATTGCTGACAAGGTGAGCGGCGGCACTAAACACTCTTTCGGAGTACACACTTGTGGGAGGGCAACTTAGGTAGAATAAAGCCAGTTTGTGCAAGGGCCTCCAAATTGCCTCTTTTTCCTGCCAGTATAAGTACGGACTGTGTGACGTGCCTACTTGGATGCGGTCACTCATATAATCCTCCACCATTCTATCAATGTTGAGAGAATCATATGCAGTGACAGTAGACGACATGTCCGTAATCGTTGTCAGGTCCTTCAGTCCGGACCAGATGTCAGCATCAGCAGTCGCTCCAGACTGCCCTGCATCACCGCCAGCGGGTGGGCTCGGAATTCTGAGCCTTTTCCTCGCACCCCCAGTTGCGGGAGAATGTGAAGGAGGAGATGTTGACAGGTCGCGTTCCGCTTGACTTGACAATTTTGTCACCAGCAGGTCTTTCAACCCCAGCAGACCTGTGTCTGCCGGAAAGAGAGATCCAAGGTAGGCTTTAAATCTAGGATCGAGCACGGTGGCCAAAATGTAGTGCTCTGATTTCAACAGATTGACCACCCGTGAATCCTTGTTAAGCGAATTAAGGGCTGCATCCACAAGTCCCACATGCCTAGCGGAATCGCTCCCTTTTAGCTCCTTCTTCAATGCCTCCAGCTTCTTCTGCAAAAGCCTGATGAGGGGAATGACCTGACTCAGGCTGGCAGTGTCTGAACTGACTTCACGTGTGGCAAGTTCAAAGGGCATCAGAACCTTGCACAACGTTGAAATCATTCTCCACTGCACTTGAGACAGGTGCATTCCATCTCCTATATCGTGCTCAATTGTATAGGCTTGAATGGCCTTTTGCTGCTCCTCCAACCTCTGAAGCATATAGAGGGTTGAATTCCACCTCGTTACCACTTCTTGCTTCAGATGATGGCAGGGCAGGTTCAGTAGTTTTTGGTGGTGCTCCAGTCTTCTGTACGTGGTGCCTGTACGCCGAAAGTGTCCCGCAATTTTTCTGGCCACCGACAGCATCTCTTGCACGCCCCTGTCGTTTTTTAAAAAATTCTGCACCACCAAATTCAAGGTATGTGCAAAACATGGGACGTGCTGGAATTTGCCCATATTTAATGCACACACAATATTGCTGGCGTTGTCCGATGCCACAAATCCACAGGAGAGTCCAATTGGGGTAAGCCATTCCGCGATGATCTTCCTCAGTTGCCGTAAGAGGTTTTCAGCTGTGTGCGTATTCTGGAAAGCGGTGATACAAAGCGTAGCCTGCCTAGGAAAGAGTTGGCGTTTGCGAGATGCTGCTACTGGTGCCGCCGCTGCTGTTCTTGCGGCGGGAGTCCATACATCTACCCAGTGGGCTGTCACAGTCATATAGTCCTGACCCTGCCCTGCTCCACTTGTCCACATGTCCGTGGTTAAGTGGACATTGGGTACAACTGCATTTTTTAGGAGACTGGTGAGTCTTTTTCTGACGTCCGTGTACATTCTCGGTATCGCCTGCCTAGAGAAGTGGAACCTAGATGGTATTTGGTAACGGGGGCACACTGCCTCAATAAATTGTCTAGTTCCCTGTGAACTAACGGCGGATACCGGACGCACGTCTAACACCAACATAGTTGTCAAGGACTCAGTTATCCGCTTTGCAGTAGGATGACTGCTGTGATATTTCATCTTCCTCGCAAAGGACTGTTGAACAGTCAATTGCTTACTGGAAGTAGTACAAGTGGGCTTACGACTTCCCCTCTGGGATGACCATCGACTCCCAGCGGCAACAACAGCAGCGCCAGCAGCAGTAGGCGTTACACGCAAGGATGCATCGGAGGAATCCCAGGCAGGAGAGGACTCGTCAGACTTGCCAGTGACATGGCCTGCAGGACTATTGGCATTCCTGGGGAAGGAGGAAATTGACACTGAGGGAGTTGGTGGGGTGGTTTGCGTGAGCTTGGTTACAAGAGGAAGGGATTTACTGGTCAGTGGACTGCTTCCGCTGTCACCCAAAGTTTTTGAACTTGTCACTGACTTATTATGAATGCGCTGCAGGTGACGTATAAGGGAGGATGTTCCGAGGTGGTTAACGTCCTTACCCCTACTTATTACAGCTTGACAAAGGGAACACACGGCTTGACACCTGTTGTCCGCATTTCTGGTGAAATACCTCCACACCGAAGAGCTGATTTTTTTGGTATTTTCACCTGGCATGTCAACGGCCATATTCCTCCCACGGACAACAGGTGTCTCCCCGGGTGCCTGGCTTAAACAAACCACCTCACCATCAGAATCCTCCTGGTCAATTTCCTCCCCAGCGCCAGCAACACCCATATCCTCCTCATCCTGGTGTACTTCAACACTGACATCTTCAATCTGACTATCAGGAACTGGACTGCGGGTGCTCCTTCCAGCACTTGCAGGGGGCGTGCAAATGGTGGAAGGCGCATGCTCTTCACGTCCAGTGTTGGGAAGGTCAGGCATCGCAACCGACACAATTGGACTCTCCTTGTGGATTTGGGATTTCAAAGAACGCACAGTTCTTTGCGGTGCTTTTGCCAGCTTGAGTCTTTTCAGTTTTCTAGCGAGAGGCTGAGTGCTTCCATCCTCATGTGAAGCTGAACCACTAGCCATGAACATAGGCCAGGGCCTCAGCCGTTCCTTGCCACTCCGTGTGGTAAATGGCATATTGGCAAGTTTACGCTTCTCCTCCGACAATTTTATTTTAGGTTTTGGAGTCCTTTTTTTACTGATATTTGGTGTTTTGGTTTTGACATGCTCTGTACTATGCCATTGGGCATCGGCCTTGGCAGACGACGTTGCTGGCATTTCATCGTCTCGGCCATGACTAGTGGCAGCAGCTTCAGCACGAGGTGGAAGTGGATCTTGATCTTTCCCTAATTTTGGAACCTCAACATTTTTGTTCTCCATATTTTAATAGGCACAACTAAAAGGCACCTCAGGTAAACAATGGAGATGGATGGATTGGATACTAGTATACAATTATGGACGGGCTGCCGAGTGCCGACACAGAGGTAGCCACAGCCGTGAACTACCGCACTGTACTGTGTCTGCTGCTAATATATAGACTGGTTGATAAAGAGATAGTATACTCGTAACTAGTATGTATGTATAAAGAAAGAAAAAAAAACCACGGTTAGGTGGTATATACAATTATGGACGGGCTGCCGAGTGCCGACACAGAGGTAGCCACAGCCGTGAACTACCGCACTGTACTGTGTCTGCTGCTAATATATAGACTGGTTGATAAAGAGATAGTATACTCGTAACTAGTATGTATGTATAAAGAAAGAAAAAAAAACCACGGTTAGGTGGTATATACAATTATGGACGGGCTGCCGAGTGCCGACACAGAGGTAGCCACAGCCGTGAACTACCGCACTGTACTGTGTCTGCTGCTAATATATAGACTGGTTGATAAAGAGATAGTATACTCGTAACTAGTATGTATGTATAAAGAAAGAAAAAAAAACCACGGTTAGGTGGTATATACAATTATGGACGGGCTGCCGAGTGCCGACACAGAGGTAGCCACAGCCGTGAACTACCGCACTGTACTGTGTCTGCTGCTAATATATAGACTGGTTGATAAAGAGATAGTATACTCGTAACTAGTATGTATGTATAAAGAAAGAAAAAAAAACCACGGTTAGGTGGTATATACAATTATGGACGGGCTGCCGAGTGCCGACACAGAGGTAGCCACAGCTGTGAACTACCGCACTGTACTGTGTCTGCTGCTAATATATAGACTGGTTGATAAAGAGATAGTATACTCGTAACTAGTATGTATGTATAAAGAAAGAAAAAAAAACCACGGTTAGGTGGTATATACAATTATGGACGGGCTGCCGAGTGCCGACACAGAGGTAGCCACAGCCGTGAACTACCGCACTGTACTGTGTCTGCTGCTAATATAGACTGGTTGATAAAGAGATAGTATACTCGTAACTAGTATGTATGTATAAAGAAAGAAAAAAAAACCACGGTTAGGTGGTATATACAATTATGGACGGGCTGCCGAGTGCCGACACAGAGGTAGCCACAGCCGTGAACTACCGCACTGTACTGTGTCTGCTGCTAATATAGACTGGTTGATAAAGAGATAGTATACTCGTAACTAGTATGACTATAAAGAAAGAAAAAAAAACCACGGTTAGGTGGTATATACAATTATGGACGGGCTGCCGAGTGCCGACACAGAGGTAGCCACAGCCGTGAACTACCGCACTGTACTGTGTCTGCTGCTAATATAGACTGGTTGATAAAGAGATAGTATACTCGTAACTAGTATGTATGTATAAAGAAAGAAAAAAAAACCACGGTTAGGTGGTATATACAATTATGGACGGGCTGCCGAGTGCCGACACAGAGGTAGCCACAGCCGTGAACTACCGCACTGTACTGTGTCTGCTGCTAATATATAGACTGGTTGATAAAGAGATAGTATACTCGTAACTAGTATGTATGTATAAAGAAAGAAAAAAAAACCACGGTTAGGTGGTATATACAATTATGGACGGGCTGCCGAGTGCCGACACAGAGGTAGCCACAGCCGTGAACTACCGCACTGTACTGTGTCTGCTGCTAATATAGACTGGTTGATAAAGAGATAGTATACTACTAATATTATATACTGGTGGTCAGGTCACTGGTCACTAGTCACACTGGCAGTGGCACTCCTGCAGCAAAAGTGTGCACTGTTTAATTTTAATATAATATTATGTACTCCTGGCTCCTGCTATAACCTATAACTGGCACTGCAGTAGTGCTCCCCAGTCTCCCCCACAATTATAAGCTGTGTGAGCTGAGCAGTCAGACAGATATATAATATATATAGATGATGCAGCACACTGGCCTGAGCCTGAGCAGTGCACACAGATATGGTATGTGACTGACTGAGTCACTGTGTGTATCGCTTTTTTCAGGCAGAGAACGGATATATTAAATAAACTGCACTGTGTGTCTGGTGGTCACTCACTATATAATATATTATGTACTCCTGGCTCCTGCTATAACCTATAACTGGCACTGCAGTAGTGCTCCCCAGTCTCCCCCACAATTATAAGCTGTGTGAGCTGAGCAGTCAGACAGATATATAATATTATATATAGATAATAGATGATGCAGCACACTGGCCTGAGCCTGAGCAGTGCACACAGATATGGTATGTGACTGAGTCACTGTGTGCTGTGTATCGCTTTTTTCAGGCAGAGAACGGATTATAAATAAAAGTGGTGGTCACTGGTCACTATCAGCAAAACTCTGCACTGTACACTACTGAGTACTCCTAATGCTCCCCAAAATTAGTAAATCAAGTGTCTAAACGGAGAGGACGCCAGCCACGTCCTCTCCCTATCAATCTCAATGCACGTGTGAAAATGGCGGCGACGCGCGGCTCCTTATATAGAATCCGAGTCTCGCGATAGAATCCGAGCCTCGCGAGAATCCGACAGCGTCATGATGACGTTCGGGCGCGCTCGGGTTAACCGAGCAAGGCGGGAAGATCCGAGTCACTCGGACCCGTGAAAAAAAACATGAAGTTCTGGCGGGTTCGGATTCAGAGAAACCGAACCCGCTCATCTCTAGTTTAAAACATTTGAGTTTTGCTCAGTTGGAATTGGATAAAATGACCCAATTATTTTCACCCTACCTGTCCCATGCAATATTATTAATATTAATAAAGGCCCTCATTCCGAGTTGTTCGCTCGGTATTTTTCATCGCATCGCAGTGAAAATCCGCTTAGTACGCATGCGCAATGTTCGCACTGCGACTGCGCCAAGTAACTTTACTATGAAGAAAGTATTTTTACTCACGGCTTTTTCTTCGCTCCGGCGATCGTAATGTGATTGACAGGAAATGGGTGTTACTGGGCGGATACACGGCGTTTCAGGGGCGTGTGGCTGAAAACGCTACCGTTTCCGGAAAAAACGCAGGAGTGGCCGGGGAAACGGTGGGAGTGCCTGGGCGAACGCTGGGTGTGTTTGTGACGACAACCAGGAACGACAAGCACTGAAATGATCGCACAGGCAGAGTAAGTCTGGAGCTACTCTGAAACTGCTAACTCGTTTGTAATCGCAATATTGCGCGTACGTCGGTCGCAATTTTAAGAAGCTAAGATTCACTCCCAGTAGGCGGCGGCTTAGCGTGTGTAACTCTGCTACATTCGCCTTGCGAGCGAACAACTCGGAATGAGGGCCAAAGTGATGTGTGTAGGGTCAGTCACAAGTGTGTTAGGACTGTCACTTAAATTCTTCTGCATAGTTTGGCAGCCGGAATAGAACTCAGTATTATTATCATTACCTATGTCTGTCAGTGCACTAATATTGGTGGTCATTCCGAGTTGATCGCTAGCTGCATTCGTTCGCTGTGCAGCGATGAGGCAAAAAAAACGCACTTCTGCGCATGCGGCGCAATGCGCACGCGTGACGTACTATTACAACGAACGATGTCGTTTCACACAGGGTCTAGTGAAGTTTTGCAGTCGCACTGCTGGCCGCAGAGTGATTGACATGAAGTGGGCGTTTCTGGGTGTCAACTGACCGTTTTCAGGGAGAGATCGAAAAAACGCAGGCGTGCCAGGAAAAACGCAGGCGTGGCTGGCCGAACGCTGGGCGGGTTAGTGACGTCAAAACAGGAACTGAACAGTCTGAAGTGATCGCAAGCGCTGAGTAGGTCTGAAGCTACTCTGAAACTGCACAAAAAAACTTTGCCGCCGCTCTGCGATCCTTTCGTTCGCACTTCTGCTAAGCTAAAATACACTCCCAGTGGGAGATGGCATAGCATTGGCACAGCTGCTAAAAACTGCTCAGTAGGTCAACATAGCAAAGGTCGACACATGAAAATGTCGACTTGAGTTTTTCACAATTTTTTTAACTTTTCCATACTTTACGATCCACGTGGACTACGATTGGGAATAGTAACTAATTGGCGTTCCCGATCACTTTAAGAAAACGACACAAAAAAATAAAAAATCCTCATGTCAACCCTTTTCCGTGTCGATCTTTTCCATGTCGACATGATGACCGTGTCGACCTATTTCAGGTGTCGACCTAGTCACTGTCGACCAATAGTAGTCGACCTAATGGCTGTCGACCAAGTTAGGGTCGACCTAATGAACCGCACCCCTTTAGAGTAATCCGGTAACATTCAGTACTGTGGCCCTCATTCTGAGTTGATTGCTCGCTGCCATTTTTTCGCAGCGCAGCGATCAGGTTACTACTGCACATGTGTATGCAGCGCAATGCGCACACGCGTCGTACGGGTACAAACAGCATCGGTGCTGGGCAATGCTTCTAGCGACGAATCCATTCTCACAGCCGATGGCAAGGAGAGTGACAGGAAGAGGGCGTATGTGGGTGTCAACTGACCGTTTTCTGGGAGTGTTTGGGAAAACGCAGGCGTGTCCAGGCGTTTGCAGGGCGGGTGTCTGACGTCAATTCCGGGACCGGACAGGCTGAAGTGATCGCATTGGCTGAGTAAGTCCAGCGCTACTCAGAATCTGCAAAAAACTTTTTGTCCCGCTCGGCTGCAAAGGCGTTCGCACACTTGCAAAGCGAAAATACACTCCCCCGTGGGTGGCGACTATCTGATCGCAGCGCTGCAAAAAATAGCTAGCAAGCGTTCAACTCGGAATGAGGGCCGGTATCCTTAACTTTTTGGCTCCTGTATGCCCCCCCCCACACACACACACACACACACACACACACACACACACACTTCCATCTCTCAATGAATTTTAGTTTATTCTCTTCAGTCATTTCTTTATATCATCAGGACCATGGTTTCTCATTGCTGCCCTGGGACACAGGAATGCTCTCTGGTTACAACTGTATTCAGTGCAGAGGTACGTTGTATGTCAAAGTACTGACAATCTATATAATAATGTGCTATGGCCCTCATTCCGAGTTGTTCGCTCGCTAGCTGCTTTTAGCAGCATTGCACACGCTAGGCCGCCGCCGTCTGGGAGTGTATCTTAGCTTAGCAGAATAGCGAACGAAAGATTAGCAAAATTGCGAATAAATAATTCTTAGCAGTTTCTGAGTAGCTCCAGACTTACTCACAGATTGCGATCAGCTCAGCCCGTTTCGTTCCTGGTTTAATGTCACAAACACGCCCTGCGTTTGGCCAGCCACTCCCCCGTTTCTCCAGACACTCCCGCGTTTTATCCTGGCATGCCTGGGTTTTTCCGCACACTCCCAGAAAACGGTCAGTTTCCGCCCAGAAACACCCACTTCCTGTCAATCATTCACCGATCACATCAACGATGGAAATTCTTTGTTCGGACGTGAGTAAATCTACTAAGTTTTGTGCTAAAATACTTTTTTGCCTTAATCGCTCCGTTGCGAAAATCGGCAATGAGCGAACAACTCGGAATGACCCCCTATGACCCAACGGTTCTATCGTCAGCGATGGAGACGGAACAGACTAGGGGGGAGATCTATGACAGCCTGGAGAGAGATAAAGGGGAAAGAGATAAAGTACCAGGCAATCAGCTCCTAACTGCCATGTTACAGGCTGTTTTTGAAAAATGACAGGAGCTGGTACTTTATCTCTCTTCACTTTTATCTCTCTCCAGGCTACAGTATGATACATCTCCCCCTTGGAGGGGTGACCACGGCGGCACTGGCAGAGGGTGTGTGTGTGTGTGGTTGGGGGGGGGGGGGGGTTTAGTATAGTATGTACAGTAATAAATATACTGTATAACATACTGTAGGTTCATCCCCAGCTTACCTATGGCAGATGTGCCGCACATGTGTGAGTATAGGCTGCTCGGTACTCGGGATCCAAAGATCCCTCTCCGGTGAAGCTACAATGGCATTAGCTGTGAGAGCCAAGCTCTGGAGAGTAACCTTTTTGGAGCTTAGTATAGGGGACTATGGGGGTTATTCAGAGTCCTTAGCAGTTTTTGATACGGATCAAGTTGCATGCCGGGGCCCGCACAGCACAGTGCAAGGCCGCCCAGCGTGTATAGCGCCGCTCTGCTTTGCGATCGCAATTTTGCATCACAGAATCTGGAATTAGAGGTAGACCCCCTGTATACGCTGCCAGGCTATGTGTGCAAGCTGTCTGGCGCCATGTTTCCTATCAAAGTTGCTCCACTACCCCCCCCCCCCTTCCCCACCAAATGCTTCATCGCCACCCCCAAAAGCCATCGCCCATCCTTCCGAGAAGCGATCGCAAGGTGAAATTCTGCGCGTGCGCGATGCGCAAACGGCTGCTGATTGGCCGTTTATGATTTTGCTTACATTGCATTCACCTCTGAATGGCCCCCTATATTGCCATTCCTGGAGAAGCCTATTGTTACAGCGGGGATCTGCAGGCCCTTCATTACCTCAGGAGATTTACAGCTGTAATACATTGCTCTGATACTAAAAGTTCTGAAACTCAGGCCTAAACCGCATGATCTGTGGCTGATAACGAGGCCCCATAACATTTATTACAATGGACAATTATGACGGTGGCGGTATTTTATGCTGGACGACAAGACTGTACGATATAATAGGCTATTGGTGCAGCTTTATTATCTGCTGGCGTCTGGGGATGGAACATATGCTATAGGACTGGGGGTCCATATGATATCATGGGTTTATGCTGGCAGACACTGCATTATATTATACTGTGCACTGTTTATTATATTCATGACAATAATAAAATGCTGGACAAGTGACGTGATGTTATATATTGTCTGGGCAATGTGTGGGCTGCATTATATGATAACACAGGTGTTGTGATATATCTTTCACAATTAATGAGCTATATACTGTATGTTTCATAACTGAGGACTGTGGGCCTAATTCAGACCTGATCGCAACAGCAAACATTTTCTCTAATCGGCAAAACCATGGGGGTCATTCCGAGTTGTTCGCTCGTTGCCAGTTTTCGCAACGGAGCGATTAAGGCAAAAATGCGCATGCACATGGTACGCAGTGCGCATGCGGTAAGTATTTTAGCACAAAACTTAGTAGATTTACTCACATCCGAACGAAGAATTTTCATCGTTGAAGTCATCGGAGTGTGATTGACAGGAAGTGGGTGTTTCTGGGCGGAAACTGGCCGTTTTCTGGGAGTGTGCGGAAAACGCAGGCGTGTCAGAGAAAAACGCGGGAGTGTCTGGAGAAACGGGGGAGTGGCTGGCCGAACGCAGGGCATGTTTGTGACGTCAAACCAGGAACGAAACGGCCTGAGCTGATCGCAATCTGTGAGTAGGTCTGGAGCTACTCAGAAACTGCTAAGAATTTCCTATTCGCAATTCTGCTAATCTTTTGTTCACTATTCTGCTAAGCTAAGATACACTCCCAGAGGGCGGCGGCCTAGCGTGTGCAATGCTGCTAAAATCTGCTAGCGAGCGAACAACTTGGAATGACCCCCAATGTGCACTGCAAGGGGGGGGGGGAGATGTAACATGTGCAGAGAGAGTTAGATTTGGGTGGGGTGTGTTCAAACGGAAATATAAATTGCAGTGTAAAAATAAAGCAGCCAGTATTTACCCTGCACAGAAACAATATAACCCACCCAAATCTAACTCTCTCTGCACATGTTACATTTGCCCCGCCTGCACTGCACATGGTTTTGCCCATTAGGGAAGATTTTGCTTTTGCGATCAGCTCTGAATTATTTAGATCCTGTATTACATAATGGACAATTGGACATATGGGACGAATATCAAAGAGTGATATTCGTGTTATCACTTGTTCCGAAATAATAAACAGTGCTCCAGCCAATCAGCTCCTGTCATTTTTCAAACACATGGCAGTTAGGGGCTGATTGGCTGGAGAACCATTTTTAATTCATAGCGAGTGATAACAAGAATATCACCAGTTGTTAAATCTGCCCCTGAGTCTGATTCTGAGTTGCACGCGATCTGTATGCTGAATGCCACTAGGGAGCCTGTGTTACAAGATGCTGCGCTGATTGGGACAGACGGTATCAGAAATGGGGCGGAAATGTGGTGGCCGTTCCGGGCCCAATGCAGATAAAGTCCATCTTATGTGCGAGTCGCGGGCCTGTCAGTGCAAGTGGCTGCGTTCAAAGACGCACAGACACAGCCGTAGGAGCCAGACGGAGATACTGCATCTGGCATAGGGGGGGTGCACGTGACAATAGTGTGGGCGCTGGTGCGCCAATGGTGGCGTCTACAGAATCACTGGCAGTATTACAGCGCGCAGAGACGCAGAAAGTGTGCGGCTCAGTTCACGCACACTCCGATGCACGCTGGATCACCAGGGGAGGGGCTGATACTAACAATTGCATATACTCGCAGCTGCGACTCCGGCAACAGACACAAGGGCGAAACAGGCTCACTGTCTTATACCCTGAAAAACTTGGTATCTGGATGATAGGTCGACACCTTACAGATTGATAGTCAATATGTTGACACCTTATAGTCGACATGTAGTAGTTGACAGGTATAAAAGGTTGACAAATGAAAGTTTGACATGTACAAAAGGTCGATAGGTTCAAAAGGTTGACATGATAACCTTTTGACCCATCGACCTTTTGACCCTACCGACCACCTTACCCACTGTCTACCTTTTACCTGTTGATCTTTAGTCCTTGTTGACCGTATGGGCCCAACCAATGACTGTCTACCTCAAGGATGGGGTACCTTTAGCCCTCCAGCTGTTGTTGAACTACACATACCAGCATGCCTTACTACAGTTTTGCTATTTGGCAGTGCTAAAACTGTTGCAGGGCATGCTGGGATGTGTAGTTCAACAACAGCTGGAGAGCCGAAAGGTTCCCCAACCCTGGTCTACCTAGACACTGTACACCTAGCAACTTGGGGCTACATTCATAGGTGTGCGCAGGGGGGGTGCCTGGTGCGCACAGGCACCCCCTAATGTCTGGCATCCCGATCTCACATGCCTGATGTAGTGATCGCCGAGCAAGCTGATTACTGTCCCCTCTGTGCTGCACCCTGTCAGGACTGCATTACCGACTGGACGCCTAGGTTAATCAAGGGTGCTACTGACACCGGCTTTCAAACTCCCAGCTCCACCTCCATGTACAAAAACAGTATGATGTGATGTGATTACCCGCCACATGCCCACCTCTCTTCTTCTATGCTATGCCAACGCCAGCCACTGATGAGGATCAGCAACATTGACACGTCACTCGTTTTTCCAGCAGCAGCAGTATTAGTCTGCGACTGTCAGTGAGTGACTGACTTGTAAGTAAGCTGCTGTAGCTTGCAGAGGAAAGAGAGGGGGAGCCAGACCAGGCTGAGGAGGAGCAGTGTAATTGCAGTGAGTGCCATCAGGGGTGTTTGTTTGGTGCACACCACAACATCTGACAATGTAGATTGGTACAAGGGTGGACATTTTATATTGCGTTGACAGTCAATAGATGGTGCTAGACACGCCCAAAAGGCGGTGCTAGACACACTCCTCCGACGGTGCACCCCCTAATAAAATGTGCTGTGCACGCCTATGGCTACATTACATGCTGGACAGTTACTGGCTGGTCAGCTGCACTAATAATACATGGAAGGTGACTGGAGGGATGGAGGTATATTATGTACCCTGGACATTTTTTTTTTTGAGGGGGGGGCTGTATTATATGCTTGATAATTGAGTGCGGATTTTCTGGATACATGCTTTTATCTGTCATAGCAACACCTGCTGTTATCACAGCTGCAATCCTGTAATTGTGCCAGATACGATGAGTGTGACACATATACACATTACCCCCTGGCAATAGATCACCTGCTACACACATCCCTGGCTCGACTTGTCCTGTAAGCTATATATTTATTTAGCAGATCATCCGGCTACATTGTATCTGTTCTAGAGTTCCGAATAAATACTCTTTCTCCAAATCCATTCGATGGGTATAAATATCACACCTGCGATCGGGACACCAATGCAAAATAGTCACCAGCTAGGAGTATATTGGGCAATTAGATGCCGCAGTATTCCGGATCACCCGTAAGTGCTCCGTCTAATATGGCAAATGGCCAGGGAGGCATTAACATTACTAATGGCAAAAGTGTGTTTAAAAAAAATTCTATTAACCTTTGCCACTCATGTATCTGATTCCACTTTCACTAAATCTATAATTAGACAGGAGTGAAACTCGACTGAAATAAAGGAGCGGATCAGGGAGCGTTTTACCATTTTACTTCAGTCCGGGCGGAATTCCATTACCTTCCAATGGTTCCTTTTATTATCTTTAGCCCTATTTTTACCGTCCGTAATATTTCATTCCCATTGTTTGACTGGAACAGTTTAATTCCGTTTTGGAATGCCTCCCCCACTTACGCGTGTCCCTGAACTTCTGATCTTTCTGGAAAGCAATTATATTGTGTAATAGTATCGTGATCCTGGAGGGTGGGACAATTCAAATGAAATACAGTACAGAATTAGCGCACACCAGGCGACACAGGTCTGCGGGATTGTATAGAAGGTTAAGTGAACATGTGTTGACTTTTATGTCAGCGCAAATCGAAGTGTTGCGGCAATAATCCGGCAGCAAACTGTTTTCATATTCAAAACGTTTTACTGATCATAACAAGTCTGGATGAGTGACAGAGGGGGTCATTCTGACCCGTTCACCTGCTGCAGTTGTTCGCTGCGGTGCGAGCGGGTCAGAACTGCGCATGCGCGGTGTGCACATTGCGCACACGCGTTGATGCCCGGCTACAGGTGTCACTAGGCAACAGAGCGCCTAGCGAGAAGAAAAGACGCAGCACTAGACGGAAGAAGATTGACAGCGGAGAGGCGGGGACGGGGCGGATACTCACCGTTGGAGGCCGTTTTCGGGGAGTGGTAAGAGGAACGCAGGCATGTCCAGGCGAACGGAGGGCGGATGTCTGACGTCAGGACCTGGACCTTCATCGCTGGATCCGTTGCACTGGGTAAGTAGCTGTAGGACTGGTCTTGTTTTGCAGGAAAATTTTTAAGCATAGCTGGGCTGCACAAGCGATCGCAGCCCTGCTATGCTAAAATACACTCCCCCATAGGCGGGGATTAGTTGATCGCAGCAGCAGCAAAAAGTTGCTGGCTGCGATCAACTCGGAATGACCCCCAATGTGTGGATTATTCACATAGGGTGACACATTATCCAATAACAACTCGAAATTAATATTACGGCCAACTTACCAGACGAATATTACTCATATAGAAGCAGCTACTGAGGAGTGTGGGCATTGACCACACCGTTGGGTAAATTTACTACATTGCGGTTTTTACGTAAGTGGAGGTGTTGCCACAGCAACCAACCAGATTCTAGTTACCATTCTGTAGAATGTACCAAAAAACTGGTAGGTAAAATCTCATTGGTTGCTAACGGGCAACTCCTCCACTTTTGTTTTAAAACTTTAGTAAATTGATTCTTGTGACTCCACTGAAACAGTGCAACATAATAACCAATCAAGTCAGAGCACCTTATCATTCTAAGGGGGCTGGTTCAGAGTCACATGCATAAGTGCGCACAGAGATGCCCAATCTAGTATAATACCGAGTTAGGAGCTGGCTGGTTGGTACTTTATCTCTCTCCACTATATCTCAGTAGAACGTGTGCCCTGTAAACCACATACAGTAAAGCTTTAACACATTCACCAATGTTCATCTAAGTTTTTAGGACAACAAGCTCTTATGTATAGTAGGCACCAGTCAGGGCCGGCTCGAGGCACGGTTGACGAGTGCGGTTCAAAGTGGCACCACGCCATAAGGGCGCAGCAGTTCAGTCCAGTCCGACCATTACCTTGGGTAGGCGGCTGAGTAGAGTGCCACAGTGAGGAGGGTACCATGGAGGCAGACAGTGCCGGGAACATTACACATGTGGCAGCGGCTGCAAGACAATCGGGGCTTGCAGACCAGCAGCCAATCAGGCAGCGGTGGCTCCTGATTGACTTGCCGGGCCGCAAGCTCCAATTGGCTTTTTTTGGCTGGTGCCACATTTTAAATTCCCACGGCCTGCTGTGAGTGTGACAGCAGCTGCTCGGGTAACTCAGGCTAATGCGCCTCTATCACCAGGATCCTGTTACCCGTGTACTCCAGAGAGGTGCTCCCCGGAGACAGTGGTGTATCAGAGACTAACTTCTTCCTAATGCTGCATGACTGGGGGTAGCCTGGTGCAAGGTTAGTGCTGCTGTAATAAGAGATATCTACAGTAAGTACCAAATGTTAGTGCACCTGTAATAGAGGTATCTATGTACTGTATGCTGCCAGGTGTTAGTGCACCTATAATAAGAGGTATGTATGTGCTGTATGCTGCCAGGTGTTAGTGCACCTATAATAAGAGGTATCTATGTACTGTATGCTGCCAGGTGTTAGTGCACCTATAATAAGAGGTATGTATGTGCTGTATGCTGCCAGGTGTTAGTGCACCTGTAATAGAGGTATGTATGTGCTGTATGCTGCCAGGTGTTAGTGCACCTATAATAAGAGGTATGTATGTGCTGTATGCTGCCAGGTGTTAGTGCACCTGTAATAGAGGTATGTATGTGCTGTATGCTGCCAGGTGTTAGTGCACCTGTAATAGAGGTATGTTTGTATTATATGCTGCCAGGTGTTAGTGCACCTGTAATAGAGGTATGTTTGTATTGTATGCTGCCAGGTGTTCGTGCACCTGTAATAGAGGTATGTTTGTACTGTATGCTGCCAGGTGTTAGTGCACCTGTAATAGAGGTATGTTTGTACTGTATGCTGCCAGGTGTTAGTGCACCTATAATAAGAGGTATCTATGTATTGTATGCTGCCAGGTGTTAGTGCACCTATAATAAGAGGTATGTATGTGCTGTATGCTGCCAGGTGTTAGTGCACCTATAATAAGAGGTATGTATGTATTGTATGCTGCCAGGTGTTAGTGCACCTATAATAAGAGGTATGTTTGTACTGTATGCTGCCAGGTGTTAGTGCACCTATAATAAGAGGTATGTATGTGCTGTATGCTGCCAGGTGTTAGTGCACCAGTAATAGAGGTATGTTTGTATTGTGAGCTGCCAGGTGTTAGTGCACCTATAAAAGAGGTATGTTTGTATTGCATGCTGCCAGGTGTTAGTGCACCTATAATAAGAGGTATGTATGTGCTGTATGCTGCCAGGTGTTAGTGCACCTGTAATAGAGGTATGTTTGTACTGTATGCTGCCAGGTGTTAGTGCACCTATAATAAGAGGTATGTATGTGCTGTATGCTGCCAGGTGTTAGTGCACCTGTAATAGAGGTATGTTTGTATTGTATGCTGCCAGGTGGTAGTGCACCTATAATAAGAGTTACTGTATGTTTGTACTGTATGCTGCCAGGTGTTAGTGCACCTATAATAAGAGGTATGTTTGTACTGTATGCTGCCAGGTGTTAGTGCACCTATAATAAGAGGTATGTTTGTACTGTATGCTGCCAGGTGTTAGTGCACCAGTAATAGAGGTATGTTTGTACTGTATGCTGCCAGGTGTTAGTGCACCTATAATAAGAGGTATGTATGTGCTGTATGCTGCCAGGTGTTAGTGCACCTGTAATAGAGGTATGTTTGTATTGTATGCTGCCAGGTGTTAGTGCACCTATAATAAGAGGTATGTTTGTACTGTATGCTAACAGGCGTTAGTGCACCAGTAATAAGGTATCATCTATGTGCCAGTAACTCTTTCCTGTGCCTCTGTGCTGCCACCTATACCACCTGTACCCTCCCATTACTGCCCTGGTCTGTCTGCAGCGTAATGTGTAAAGGGCACTACTACTGTGTGGGCATAATGTGTATGTAGCACTCCTACTGTGTGGGCGTAATGTGTAAGAGGCACTACTACTGTGTTGGTGCAATGTGTAAGCGGCACTAATACTGTGTTGTTGTTGTGTAAAAGGCACTACTACTGTGTTGTTGTGTAAGAGGCACTACTACTGTGTTGGTGTAATGTGTAAGAGGCACTACTACTGTGTTGTTGTGTAAGAGGCACTACTACTGTGTTGTTGTGTAAGAGGCACTACTACTGTGTTGTTGTGTAAGAGGCATTACTGCTGTGTTGGTGTAATGTGTAAGGGTCAAGCCACTGCCTCACCCTCTGCCTCTCCAAGGTATCACCCTCTCCCCGTCATAAAGATACGGCCATGCCCCTTATTGGGAGACCACACCCTTTTCGCAAGGCCATGCCTACTTTTGCAAGTAACACCCCACCATAGACACATAAATTATGGCACAGGGTGCTAGTAAGCCTAAAGAACTCAGTATGGCCGCTAATTGCTGGTTCCACAGATTCTAGTAGTGCTGCAAATTACTAATCGAGGCCCAGCAAAAGCCCTGCACCTGTATGAGGGTTTACACTATTTCTATGTTAGCGTAAGGCTGCTGACGGAGGGTCACTGTGAAATACGCAAGGAGGTGGCGCACATGCACACATTAGTTTGACCTGGCGGTGATGCAAAAATGTTTTTTTTTTTACGGCTTCACAAGTCCCCAATGCTAAGTAACAACATGTGAAGATGGCGTGTTCCCAGCAATATTTTTTTGTTGATTCTTAAAAAGAGTTCAGCCATTGTTCCCTTAGAGGTTAGCGGATGGCGTAAAGCAGTGCTAAATAAGTGAGCAGAGATTTCTCCTGTGTTAACCGTTTAATAAATTGAGAGGGGAGAAAAGCCCTTTTATCCCTGGTGAAAACGCAGGTGAAAGAGCTTTTCTCACTTTCATAAATTCTGTATTCTTTTGTTTTGATGTTGCCATATTATACATTTCTGTAAATGTCCCTCACTCAGTTCTAGGTACTGATAAAGCAGCTTTAGTAAAGAATCATGATGAAAATCCTTCCTCAGGCAATACAACCTCCCTGTGTCTCAATGGCAACAAATATATTTTCAATCAAATCTCTAGGATATATTAACCTCGAATTAGGCAATTGTTTATATGAGACATTTAATTTATGTAATTAACACATGCCAGATGCGGATATTGACAGGTTATAATGTAAGAACTGCCAGTGCCTCAATCCTGGTCTCGGGGGGACGCCATCTATTTTCAGAACGATCTTTGGCTGAATGCACCAAGCAGTCTTGAAAACAGAAGGTGTTCTCAGCCTCCCTGGCAGTGTTTGGCTTCTAGAATTAATATAATTAATTATTCACAGGTGCTGTAGATGAGGTTTAGACTATCTCCGGGAGGGCTGTACCCTATACAAGAGAATCTGCATTGAGCAGATGTACCGACACAAAAAAGTGCCCCCTCGCCTTAGGTGCAATGCCCCAGTTAAGAGAAGGTCGCTGCGCACATTTGTGACTTTTCAGTGTTGAAAGTTTGATAATTACTCTGTCTGTTCTGTGCCTCCGCTAGCCCTCGCTGCGCGTTCAAAGCCGTGTAACGCAGCAGGCCTCAGTTAAATTAGTGATAAAAGGGAAATCACTATAGTGTTGGCTCGTTTTGCCTTTTTTAAGGGTCCAGAGCCGATAAGACTTTTGGTGCATGTTGTTTTTGTACTTGCAGGATACACACAGTCCACATTCCAAATGCAGGCTCTTATTTTAACCATTTTCTTACATGGGATGAGTCAGAAACATATATTGGGCAGCACGGTTGGTGCAGTGGTGAGCATTACTGCCTCACCGCAATGAGGACTGGGTTCGATCCCAAGCATGGCCCTAGCTTTGTGGAGTTTGTATATTCTCCCTGTGCTTGTGTGGGTTTCCTTCCACACTCCAAAAATACTGTATACTGTTAGGCTCACTGGCGCCCAACAACAAATTAATCTTAGTGTGTACCATACTAACCTACCCTTCCACAAGCTGCGGGAGACTCCCAATTTTTAGAGTAGTACTCCGCAGCCTCGGAAGGGTATGTGGCTCTCCCGCATCCTACCTGCTTCCTAGCGAAGCGGGCAGGATGAGGTTAAAAGCATTTTAAAACCCAGCGGTTTGAAGGGGGCAGAGCTAAAAAATGAATGTATTTTAGCCCCGTCTCCAATCTGCGGATCCACAAATCGTGGGCATTTCCCTATCTTGGGGGCAGGGCCTGATGACATAACAGTCCGGTCCCACCCCCCAAAGTGACCTGCTGAGTATCCTTTCTGGGCTTCTTCCGGAGAGGAGAAATAAAAAGTAGGTTACTATAGTGTGTAGATGTGATAGGCATACCTCCCAACATTGGGAGAAGCTAAGGAGGGACACATTGGGGAGGGACACATTGGTGCGGCTTTGCCGCACCCGCCAGAAAGGGGGCGTGGCCTATAGAAAAGGGGTGTGGCTTCACAGGAGTGCTCCCGTTTTTCATCAGGGGGGATAGCGGGACACATTGGGACACATTGGGGAGGGACTGCCCGCGGGTGGGACAGCGGGACACATTGGGGAGGGACACATTGGTGCGGCTTCGCCGCACCCGCCAGAAAGGGGGCGTGGCCTATAGAAAAGGGGTGTGGCTTCGGATGAGTGCTTCCGTTTTTCATCAGCATGGGAGCTGCTGGCATGCCCACTGTCCCTCTGTCTCTAGTAAATAGACGCTGTGTATGCGCACAGCGTCTATACATCGCTGCTCTGAACTGAGCAGAGCAGCGAGTGTCTGGAGCCTCCCAACTGCCCCCCCCCCCTACTCCCACCGCGGGACACTGTAGCCCGCGGGTGGGATAGCGGGACAGTCCTAAAAAAACGGGACTCTCCTGCGAAAATCGGGACAGTTGGGAGGTATGAATAGGGAATATAGATTGTAAGATCCACTGTGGCAGGGACTGAGGCCTGGAGTGCAGGAGAGGTGTAACCACGCCCCACCCTCTGTAATTTTGCAGCAACAGCACGCACCTTGTATATGTACACAATAGGGGGAGTTGCCACCTATGTAGGGATGGCCATCGACCATCGATGATTCAAGATCGATGGTTTATGGCCGATGTCAAATACTTTAGCCATCGATGGTGGAGAACCAAATGGTTTCCTGCCATCGATGGTAAAGGCCAACCAAATAGTTGGTTTTTTTCTCCTTTAATATGTGTCTGGACACGGAGCATAGCTCCGCCCTCTGACACCCGCGAAGCCCCGCCCCCGTGTCACTGATTGGCCCACAATCCACTCAATGAAACCATCAATGGATCCCTAGCAGATAGTTTTATACCATCAATGGTTGCAATCAGTGGTACCATCGATGGCAACTATCGATTGGATAACGCACCGATGGCCATCCCCATGCCTATGGCCACGCCTCCCAGCACCCAGGCCCACACTACATCTGAGTGGCCCTGGTGCAGAGATATGTGTTTCTGCAGGATGAGACGGCACTTAGACGCATTTTATATACTACAGTCGGCGGATTCGCCAAATATTGAGATACATGTGGCTTTTACGCATTTTACCACTGAGTTTTAGATGCAAACACATTTAATCTCCTCATTATCATGCTTTGGCATTAATTATTTGTTTAATTTTAATGTTATTCTGGAGTCATTTATCAAATATCCGGCCAGAATGGACGTTAAGTTGACATGTAAAATGTTGACATCAGACTGTCGATGCTACGTTTTAGGATAAGGGTTAGGCTAAAATATGCCAAAAACTGTATGTCAACATTATGTTGACATCCTGGTGTCGGCATTCTCAATTCCAACTTTTTATACCACACCTTATTATTTATTAGTAACTAATAAATATATGATTTATCTAGACTATATATGGTATAATTTGCTTTGTTCATGTAATAGTTTTCTCCTTTTTTTACCTATTGGGCTTGTTAATTGATCTCATGCAGCACAGTATATGGTAGTTTGGATAAGCTGATTGTTCTCTATCCAGGTTCCAAACATTATTTGGGATTACCTCCCTTTGGTGTTGTAATTGCCTGCCAAAGGGTGGAGAGCCCCAAAAGACTTAGAGCCGAATTCAAGGTTTTCGCAGTAAAAAAAATTTGCATTTCCCAAGAATGGCGAAACGCGCATATTAAGTTGTCCGCCAAGACAGATTTGCGGTAATTTTACAGCGAATTTCAATTCACCAACTCTGAGTAGGTGATAAACTTGGGTAAAATCCCTATTTTAAGGTAAAAATGTCGGGATTTGCCTCAGAACCCCTAGGACACCCCCCTGCATGACTAATTAGGCACATAGAAGTTTTTAATTACTTTTAATTGGCCAATAATGACATATTTTGGGGTTAAAAAAAGTGCAAAACGATGTATATTGGGGTACAAGGTATGTGACAGGTATATTAGGGTGCTTTATGAGTTGGACGAGTGTTTTTAGGCTTGCAGGTGGGAGTAAGTCTGTTTCCACTTTTTTTTAAGTCCCCTAAAATGACCCAATATATATATACTTATACCCATTCTTATGTACCCCAAATTTAATGAGACCACTTATTTTGCTGAAAAACAATAGCTTTCTATAACTTTTGACATAAAAAAAATGCGTATAATAGCCATTTGACCCAATTTAAGTACCAGAAACACTTCTTATAACCAAAAATAAGCTTCTATTCTGTTATCCGATGTTAGTGTACCTTTTTTTGTGGGGTACAGGCAAATTTACCCATTTTTCACTTTTCACCTTCGGCACCAATTATCACGGCAATCCTGTTTTTGCTAATTTGCAACTGAATATGCGAATCGCAGGAGCGCGCATACCTGCAAAAAGTCTTTAAAAAAAAAAAAAAGCAAAAAAAAAAAAAGGAAATCGTGGTAAATTACCGCAATTTTGCGACTATTTGAATTCGGCCCATGGCCCTCATTCCGAGTTGTTCGCTCGCTAGCTGATTTTAGCAGCATTGCACACGCTAAGCCGCCGCCCTCTGGGAGTGTATCTTAGCTTAGCAGAATAGCGAACGAAAGATTAGCAGAATTGCTACTACATAATTCTTAGCAGTTTCTGAGTAGCTCAGGACCTACTCACAGATAGCGATCAGTTCAGTCAGTTTCGTTCCTGGTTTGACGTCACAAACACGCCCTGCGTTCGGCCAGCCACTCCCCCGTTTCTCCAGCCACTCCCGCGTTTTTCCCTGGCACGCCTGCGTTTTTCCGCACACTCCCTGAAAACGCTCAGTTTCCGCCCAGAAACACCCACTTCCTGTCAATCACACTACGAACACTTCAGCGTGGAAAAAACGACGTTCGATCATGAGTAAATCTACTAAGTTCTTAGTAAATTTACTAAGCGCATGCACTCTGCGTAACATGCGCATTTTACACCTATTCGCTGCGTTGCGAAAATCGGCAACGAGCGAACAACTCGGAATGACCCCCCATAGCAGGAAGCTATCCCCCTCCCCTGATGTGAGTTTGTCGCCTGGCACATGGCGTGGTCGCCCTAAATGTCCCAAAATATCTTTCATCTCCTAACTGTAAGTGCATATGATAACTTTCAGTAAGGAAACACTCTCTTGGCCAATCGGAGGCTTTTCCGTAGTTATCCGGACCACTCCAAGTACTATTCATCTCACTAGTAATAGATTATGTAACTAGACACATGTAATGAAGATGGAAATGGCAGGTGGTGATGTCATAATATGCGAGTCACAGGTCACTCGCTGTGTTATCCCACTAAAGACCATTGGGTCTTATTATACATTTGTCACTGGTACATTAATTATGTAATACTTCCATAGATGTTATTTATTGAGAAGTCAATAACTGAACAAGTGATGATGAGAGCAAACATTTATTATAACGCCAACGGCTTTCCAATTCCCAACGTTATCAATAATCATGGCGTGAAATGTCCTCGTTAATTGGGCTGTACTAATAAGTGTAAGTCATTATGTCACAATATTGCATGTGTGCCACATTTCCTAGGAACGGAGCATAAAGTTATCTTTATACAGGATCGGTAGTAGCTTTAGGCTAATATCACTACAGTATCCTTTATCATTAGTATCTATATGGCACCACAAAGGTCAGCAATTCCGTGCCGAGCAGTAACACTGACAACCTTACAGTGTACCAGCATAAGTACAAGCATGCACACAGTAACCACGTGGGGGAGGGAATTGCACATGAAAGCTTACGTTCTAAAATGAAGGGAATTGAAACGTCCAATGCTTAGGTCATATCACATATCACGCTGTGCATAAACAACTTGAATTTATAAATTTTATTTCATGTAGAGGTACAATTGGGCCACAATTTTCCTGCATCAGTTTGCATCCTTATTCTGTGCTGCAGGGGGACCCTGCTCCTTCCACTATATAACTCTTAGTCTGTGGCTTCCTCCTTGCATCATGTCACTGCCTCTGTCACATGCAGCCCAGTCCTCGCTAACACATCCCTCATCTCCTGATATACTCTGTGCTGCTGGGGACCCTGCTCCTTCCACTATATAACTCTCAGTCTGTGGCTTCCTGCTGCCTCCATTCCCCTCCTCACATCATGTCACTGCCCGTGTCACATGCAGCCCTGTCCTCACTGACACATCACTCATCTCCTGATAAACTCTGTGCTGCTGGGGACCCTGCTCCTTCCACTATATAACTCTCAGTCTGTGGCTTCCTGCTGCCTCCATTCCCCTCCTCACATCATGTCACTGCCCCTGTCACATGCAGCTCTGTCCTCACTGACACATCACTCCTCTCCTGATATACTCTGTGCTGCTGGGGACCCTGCTCCTCTCACTATATAACTCTCAGTCTGTGGCTTCTTGCTGCCTCCATTCCTCTGCTCACATCATGTCACTACCCTGTCACATGCAGCCCAGTCCTCGCTAACACATCCCTCATCTCCTGATATACTCTGTGCTGCTGGGGACCCTGCTCCTTCCACTATATAACTCCCAGTCTGTGGCTTCTTGCTGCCTCCATTCCTCTCCTCACATTATGTCACTGCCCCTGTCACATGCAGCTCTGTCCTCACTGACACATCACTCCTCTCCTGATATACTCTGTGCTGCTGGGGACCCTGCTCCTCTCACTATATAACTCTCAGTCTGTGGCTTCTTGCTGCCTCCATTCCTCTGCTCACATCATGTCACTGCCCCTGTCACATGCAGCTCTGTCCTCACTGACACATCACTCATCTCCTGATATACTCTGTGCTGCTTGGGACCCTGCTCCTCCCACTATATAACTCTCAATCTGTGGCTTCTTGCTGCCTCCATTCCTCTGCTCACATCATTTCACTGCCCCTGTCACATGCAGCCCTGTCCTCACTGACACATCACTCATCTCCTGATATACTCTGTGCTGCTGGGTACCCTGCTCCTCCCACTATATAACTCTCAGCCTGTGGCTTCTTGCTGCCTCCATTCCCCTGCTCACATCATGTCACTGTCCCTGTCACATGCAGCCCTGTCCTCGCTAACACATACCTCATCTCCTGATATACTCTGTGCTGCTGGGGACCCTGCTCCTCCCACTATATAACTCTCAGTCTGTGGCTTCCTGCTGTCTCCATTCCTCTCCTCACATCATGTCACTGCCCCTGTCACATGCAGGCCTGTCCTCACTGACACATCACTTATCTCCTGACATACTCTGTGCTGCTGGGGGACCCTGCTCCTCCCACTATGGCCCTCATTCCGAGTTGTTCGCTCGGTAAAAATCTTCGCATTGCAGCGATTTTCCGCTTAATGCGCATGCGCAATGTTCGCACTGCGACTGCGCCAAGTAAATTTGCTATGCACTTAGTAATTTTACTCACGGCTTTTTCATCGTTCTGGCGATCGTAATGTGATTGACAGGAAATGGGTGTTACTGGGCGGAAACAGGCCGTTTTATGGGCGTGTGGGAAAAAACGCTACCGTTTCCGGAAAAAACGCAGGAGTGGCTGGAGAAACGGAGGAGTGTCTGGGCGAACGCTGGGTGTGTTTGTGACGTCAAACCAGGAACGACAAGCAGTGAAATGATCGCAGATGCCGAGTAAGTCTGGAGCTACTCAGAAACTGCTACGAGGTGTGTAATCGCAATATTGCGAATACATCGTTCGCATTTTTAAGATGCTAAGATTCACTCCCAGTAGGCGGCGGCTTAGCATGAGCAAATCTGCTAAAATCCGCTTGCGAGCGAACAACTCGGAATGACCTCCTATATACAGTCTGCTGCCTCCATTCCCCTCCTCACATCATGTCACTGCCCCTGTCACATTCAGCCTTGTCCTCACTGACACATCCCTCATCTCCTGATATACTCTGTGCTGCAAACTGCAACCAGAGTTTTCTCAATACCTTTAAATGTTCTCAAACCAGAATTTCCATCTGCGCTATCTGATCACTGAGACATGAGTGTAAGACGCGGAAAAACGATTCACCTCTAAAAATAGTGCAGACTATAATACGCTTTCCAATCACAAAACCCAGTGTCCCGCGCGGTGAGTGATAACGATTGCATAATGACTTTGCACAGGGAAATTCAATGAAAAATTACATGCAAAATTACTGCTCGGGTCTGTTCTATTTTCAAGTATTTTAATGTGGTAAATTGCGTGCTACAATTATGCTAATTTGCATGTGTAATGCCGTTTCAGTGAGCAATTACAGAGACAGGCTCAGAAAAAGTGTTTCAAAAGGACGAAGTGATAGTTTTTCAGTATAAATAGGTTCTCTTTAATACATTTTTTCTTAGATTGTAGATATTGTCTCCCATCCACATGTAGCTTGCAGTATGTAATGTGTCTTTAGAGGTATAGTCTACAGTAGAGTACCCTGCAATTTCCCAGGTGGGTACTGTAAAGGCTGGTAATGCAGATATCCTAGCTTAGTGAATCAGAGTTATGAGACTAAAACACTGAGGGTCTGATTCACTGTCTCTCGCAGAGGTGGCTGCATATCATGCAATTTTCCTAATACTGAGAGGACTACTTGTAGGGTCTTGCTGACAGGGCCGTCTATTTGTATGGGCTCAATGGGCAGTTGCCCAAGGACCTCAGGAATATAAGGGTCCTAGTCTGATAGTTGAGGGTCCCCTTTTCCCAGCGGTTTCAGATTTTTGAAAATCGCTCCCGGGGAGCCGAAGATATCAGACTTCTAAGCAGTGGTCACCATCCAAGCCTGTTAATTGCTCTTCCCAGCCAGGTATATTGGGTTCTGTCTGACTTAGTGTTTTTCTGAGGGTATACTCCAAAAGCTGGGACTCTCCCCTTTCGGTGGACACTGGCAGCTTGTCTCTACTATGCCCAGAACCAGAGATATCAGCCTTCCAGCAGCTGGTCCCTGCCCCAGCTCCACACGCCTAGTATGCAGTTTTATATATTCGTTAGTGGAATGCTCTGGCTCCTGAACTCTGACCCTCAAGTCCCCCAGTACCTCCTAAAAGGTGGGACTCCCTAGTGTTTTATCCAATTGAAAGCTAAGAAACCTATTTCCAGAAACTGGAGATATCTGCAGTCAAGCAAGCTGACCTCCCACCAGAAAATGAGTATTAAGCCCACTCCACAATCCACCCCTCCCCTACCACTCTGTAAGTCATGTACCGGGGCCCATTTATTCAGCCCAATGCCACTTCTACAGTTTGGTGTTCTCCCTCCCGCCCCATCTCTCACCATCTTTGCAGTAAAGGAGTAATCAGCAGAAATTACTGTTCCAGGTCCTACATGTTCAGCGGAAGATAGAACACCCCCTACCACCCGTGGGACATCAAAGCTTCCACTGATAGTACCCCCCACCCCTACCGCTGGAGGATGGGTAGGGGCCCCAGTGCATTGCTGTGCCCAGGTGCCTACACTGCTGTTAAGATGGCCCAGGCTTGCGGAGGTGCATATCCGTCTTGATTTTCCATGTGAACTTGGAAAGTGAAACGAGCGTCCCAAGCTCAAACAAGGCTACTCTTTAAATAAAAAATAGGATTTTAATTACCTACCGGTAAATCCTTTTCTCATAGTCCATAAGGGATATTGGGGGAGACTTAGTACGATGGGTATAGACGGGGTCCAAAGGAGCCAGTGCACTTCAAATTTTCTTCACTGGGTGTGTTGGCTCCTCCCCTCTATGACCCCTCCCACAGGCAGTTATAGGTAAAAACGTGTCCGAAGGAGAAAGGACATATATGAGGGAAGGAAATATGAGAGTGGTGAGATTGGAATACCAGCACACCACGAACATATAACGACCAGCAACAGCTGGTAACAACAACAGCAACAGCTGAACAGGTAACCACAGAAAAGAGAACCTGCAGAAAAGTCACCGCATTGAGGTGGGCGCCCAATATCCCTTAAGGACTACGAGAAAAGGATTTACCTGTAGGTAATTAAAATCCTATTTTCTCTAGCATCCATAAAGGATATTGGGAGAGACTTAGGTGGTCATTCTGAGTTGATCGCAGCCTGCAACTTTTTGTTGCTGCTGCGATCAACTAGTCCACGCCTATAGGGGAGTGTATTTTAGCTTAGCAGGGCTGCGATCGCTTGTGCAGCCCTGCTAAGCTAAAAAAATTTCAAGCAAAAGAAGACTAGGCCTATACCTACTTACCCTGTGCGACGATCCCTGCGATGCTGGGGCCGGCTTTGACGTCAGACATCCACCCTCAGTTCTGCTGGACACGCCTGCGTTTTACTCACCACTCCCCGAAAACGGCTCCAAATGGTCCGGATCTGGCCTGGGATGCCTTCTTCCTGTCAATCTTCTTTGCGGTCGGCTCTGCGACCGCTTCCTTTGTAAGACGCAACGTAACCCGGCGGCCGCCACGCATGCGATAAACCGCTGCGTGCGAACGGGTCAGAATGACCCCATTAGTACGATGGGGATGTCCCAAAGCTTCCAGAATGGGTGGGAACTTGTGGAGACTGCTGCAGCACCGCCTGCCCAAACTAGGTATCCTCATTGGCCAGGGTATCAAACTTGTAGGACTTGACAAAAGTGTAGCAGCACGGCATAGTTGCAAAGCCGAGACTCCACGGGCAACCGCCCAGGAAGACCCCACCGACCTTGTAGAGTGGGCCTTCAGAGACTTAGGAACAGGTAAGGCTGCCGACACATAGGCCTGTTCGACAGTAAGCCTAAGGCAATGAGAAATAGACTGCTTCGAAGCAGGACAACCCTTTTTCTGCGCATCATAGAGCACGATCAAGGAATCCGTGTTTCTGACCCGAGCCATCCGTTTGATATAGATCTTCAAGGCTCGCACAGCATCCAATGCCTCCGGAGGAGCAGAAGAACCAGAACCCGACGGAACCAGAATAGGTTGATTCAGGTGACACGCGGAGACGACCTTCAGCAGAAACTGCTGTCTAGTCCGGAGCTCCGCTCTGTCCTCGTAAAAGACCAACTAGGGACTTTTACACGATAAGGCCCCCAACTCTGAGACACGTCTAGCAGAAGCCAGGGCCAGTAACATCACCGTCTTCCACGTGAGGTACTTGTCTTCTACCGTCATCAGAGGTTCGACCCAGGAGGACTGTAGAAATGTCAACACTACCTTCAAATCCCAGGGTGCCGTGGGCGGCACAAAGGGAGGCTGTATGTGGAGTACCCCTTGCAAGAAGGTCTGAACTTCTGGCAACCCTGCCAATTTCTTCTGGAAGAAAATGGAGAGAGATGAAATCTGGACCTTTTGGGAACCCAGACGTAAGCCCTTATCCACACCAGCCTGCTGGAAACGCAAGGAACATCCCAAGTGGAACTCTGCAGCTGGATATGTGCATTCCTCGCACCTAGAGACATATTTCCGTCAGATATGATGATAGTGTTTTGACGTCACAGGTTTCCTGGCCTGAACCATGGTAGCAATAACGAAAGGCCCTTGTGAGTTAGGATGTTCCTCTCAACCTCCATGCCGTCAAACGAAGTCGCCGTAAGTCCGGGTTGACGAACAGACCCTGTTGAAGGTCTCTTCTTAGTGCTAGAGGCCGAGGGTCTTCAATGGACATGTCCAGAAGATCCGCGAACCATGCCCTCTGAGGCCAATCCGGGGCAATCAGAATTGCCTGGACTCCTTGATTTCTGAATTGCTTGAGCACCCTTGGGAGCAACGGAATCGGAGAAAAGAGGTAGACCAGCCAGTAAGGCCAAGGCGATGTCAGTGCATCTACTGCCCTTACCTGGGGGTCCTTGGTGCGCGAGCAACACCTGGGAAGCTTCTTGTTGAGACAGGAAGCCATCATGTCTATCTGTGGGCAGCCCCACCGGTGCATTATCTGCTGGAACACCTGCTGGTGGAGACCCCACTCCCCCAGGTGGAGATCGTGACAACTCAGGAAGTCCGCTTCCCAGGTGTCTACTCCCAGAATGAAGATCGCAGACATTGCTCTTGCATTTCTTTCTGCCCAGAGGAGTATTTTTGACACCTCTCGCATACAGGCTCTGCTTTTTGTCCCTCCTTGTCAACTGATGTACGCCACTGCTGTGGTGTTGTCCGACTGTACCTGGATCGCATGAGCAGAGGAGAGGCCAGAAACAGAGCATTGTAGATCACCCGATGTTCGGGATGCTTTTTTTGGCTGACCACCTGTCCTGGAACTGCGCCCCTTGGGTTACAGCTCCCCATCCTCTGAGACTTGCATCCGTCGTGAGGAGGGTCCATTTCTGAATCCTGAAACTCCGGCTCCCCAGGAGATTGGAGGACTGCAAACATCACAGGAGTGAAATCCTGGCCTGAGGCGACAGTCGTAGCATCCGGTGCATCTGAAGATGAGATTCGGACCACTTGCTCAGGAGATCTAGCTGAAAAGTTCTGGCATGGAACCTCCCATATTGGATCGCCTCGTACGAGGCGACCATCTTGCCCAACAATTTTATGCAAAGATGGATGGACACTCGAGTAGGTCAGAACACCATGCGGACCATCTCCTGAAGTGCTCTCACCTTGTCCTCTGGTAGGAACACCTTCTGGGCCACAGTATCCAGCAACATCCCCAGGAACAGGAGCCGCTGAGTCGTCTCCAAGTGGGACTTCTGTAATTTGAGGATCCACCCATGCTGTGACAGAAGTTGGATAGTGCGGTTGATATGGAGCAACAAAAGCTCCCTGGATCTTCCTTTGATCAGAAGATTGTCTAGGTAAGGAACAATATTGACTCCCTGGACCCGGAGCTGGAACATCATCTCCGTCATTACCTTCGTGAACTCCCTCTGAGCTGTGGACAGGCCGAAGGGCAGTGCCTAGAATTGGTAGTGATTGTCCAGCAGGGCAAACCTCAGGTACGCCTGATGAGGCGGCCAAACCAGAATATGGAGATAGGCGTCCTTAATATCCAAGGAAACCATGAATTCCTGGTATGGGGCGCAATGCACACGCGCGGCGTATGGGTACAAAGAGCATCGTTGTTTTGCACTGGTTCTAGCGAAGATTCCATTCGCACAGCCGATCACAAGGAGATTGACAGGAAGTGGGAGTTTATGGGTGTCAACTGACCGTTTTCTGGGAGTATTTGCAAAAACGCAGGCCTGTCCAGGTGTTTGCAGGGCGGGTATTTGACGTCAATTCCGAGACCTTCGTCGCTGCAGTCATTGCACAGAATAAGTAGCTACAGGGCTGGTTTTGTTTTGCACAAAATGTTTTTGTTCCGTTCGGCTGCACAGGCGTTCGCACCCTTGCAAAGTGAAAATACACTCCACCGTGGGCGGCACCTATGCGTTTGCATGGCTGCTAAAAGTAGCTAGCGAGCGATCAACTCGGAATGACCCCCTGGGTAAAGAAGACGCACTAAAGAAGTTTTATACAACACCATACCGAGAGCCAGAGTTTAAACACTGCAGCAAACTTCACATATGAAATAGGCCAAAGCTTCTCATGCAGAGGTTTAACAGACTCGACATTAGAAAACAAAATAAACAGCTTGCATGGCCGCAAATTCTTTACTCTTTCAGATTTTAGAAAGACAAGAAGAAGACAGTAAATTATAGAAGTAGTATATTTTGACACCAACCGTACACCTGGTTCTGTGCTTAAAATAGCATTGTTAATTAATTAGGAATGTGGAGCAGAGTTTCATTCTAGGGATGAAGAAGCTCCTTGAACACAGGTGTGTTCCCTCCGCAGCCTCAGGGACCCGGATTTTGAATCTGGATGATTTTATGTATTCATCTTGTGGAATTCAGTGAGAAGAGGAGCAAATTGTGATAACTGCTCAAAATCGGTAAATCTGTGCCATAAAAATGTTTTATAAGGAGTAAGGACCCGATGGTGGATTTTATAGCACCTTCGTTTTCTATAAATGTTCATTAACACACAGGGGCGCATTGTGCTGCCGTGCCGCAATATCAGCAGATTTCTGTTTATTAACAGGAAAGGTTGATCGCTGCAGGAATGTGGCTCTTAGTGCAAATCTAGTTTTGTCAAGTAATAGATCTGTTTGTGCAATGTGTCCATTTAAATAGGTAAGTACGTAGGTAAACTGCTCAAGGTGGCTGCTCCTAGAGGGGTGCAAAATATTCACCGACAGTCAAAATACGTCATGGTCAAAATACTGACATTATGCCGACATGTTCAAAATGCCGACATAGTCAGAATACCTACACTTGAAATGCCAACATGTCGAAATGTCGACATGCATATTTAATAGTGCGCCGAGCGCAGCGAGCCGTGCGAGGGGACACGGAAAACTTAGACAGTGTCCATGTCGACCTATGTCGACAAAGACACCAACCCCCCCCCCCCAAAAAAAAGATCATGTTGGTGTTTTGACATGTCGGCATTTCAAATGTCTGTATTATGACTATGCCGGCATAATGAATGTCGGTATTTTGACCGTGTCAGTATTTTGACTGTAGGTCAATGGCTGTTGGGATTATGGGGGTCATTCCGACCCGTTCGCACGCTGCTGTTTGTCGCAGCGGTGCGAACAGGTCGGTTCTGTGCAAGGGTGCGCCGGCCGTAATGCGCACGCACGTCATTGCGGCAACGACAGGAATAACGAGTGACAAGCGGAAGGCTTTCCGGGGCGTCAACTGACCGTTTTCTGGGAGTGGAGCAGCAAACGCAGGCGTTTGGAGGGCGGATGTCTGACGTCGATTCCGGAACCTTCATCGCTGGATCCATCGCACAGGGTAAGTAGCTGCAGAGGTGGTCTTGTTTCACACAAAACTTTTTTAGCATAGCAGGGCTGCACAAGCGATCACAACCCTGCTATGCAGAAATACACTCCCCCATAGGCGGCGTCTAGTTGATCGCATGAGCAGCAAAAAGTTACTACGTGCGATCAACTCGGAATGAACCCCTATGACCGTCTGTATTGTGTCCGTCTGTAAATCATACTGAACCCCCACATACAGTATACATACCCTGAAATGGCACCAAATAGCCCTGTTTGGTGCACCACAGACTTTGCGACTAAATAGCGCCCTGCCACGCAGTTTTTTTGCGAATTTGTGTCGCATTTTTAATGGATACCATGGACAATGGTGCAGCCTTTGGTACCTAGATTTTAAATCCGGTTGATTTTATTTATTCATGTTTAGGAATTCTACGGTAAGAAAGCAAATTGTGATAACTTTATTGCACTTGTGTCACATTAGTGATATACTATCTTGCAGCGGATTGGTCCACTTCTCACTCTTTTTCACTGCGTGATACATCAACCCCTTGAAAAAAAATATCTTTAATTGCAATACGGATTGTCTATCCTTTCCAGAAGCCATTTACGAGTGGCTCTGCGGCTGCAGTGCAATAAAAATATATATATGATTTTCAATGCACAAATCAATTTTTACGATGGCGGTAAACAGGCAGCTCGCTCAGAGCGCTGCCCAACTTTCCGTGCGTATCTATATTTATTTAATGTAAACATCATTTCTGCGTCCACTTAGATAAATGGAGAAGTCAGGCATCCCAGAGGTGGAATGAACGGAAATAAAGTAAGAAGGGAAATTCTTTTGTCTGATTTCTTGTCCATTATTCCGACTCGTGACCCCGTGGTTTGTTTAACAGCTCTCACGAGGGAGAAGCCTCCTCCGAGCAGAGGTTGCTTCCCATCACTCCGGTGTAAATCCCATTATAGAGTCATTCCGGCTGTAGCAATGAAATACATTAGGTGGCTGAATGGAGTATCCTTTGATCTCGACATGGCGCTGTAATAAAAGTCTCGAGAGGAATAGAAATGTGATCTGATGCCGTGTATGTCTTTTTATTCCCGTGAGGCCGTGATTTGAGGCATATTTCACGCATGATCGGAAGCTAAAAACTGTGTGCAGACTCCCAGGCGTAACCCTCACCGAGGGCGACATCCGTGCAGCTCCCATTAGCGTGCCGCAGGTCCCGCCAGCTGAAGGAGGAATGTTTCCGGAGTAATTGTGCCGTTGCAGGGGAAATCACTTCAACGTTGTAATGTCGGTTTCCAGCGCTGTGTTGGATGCCAGACTGTGCCTTAGTCATAAGGCGGACGTGTCAGCCAGACAGGCCTGACAATGTGCGACGCAGACGCTGCCGCCTCACTCATCTGATCTTATCTGACAGGACTCGTAAAACATGGCAGTGTCTGGCTGAATGATGGCTTAGGAGAGGATTCACTTGAGAGAGGTTAATTGTGGAGGCAGGATCAGGTTAGAGTGAGGCTTCGGCCTGCGCTCACTGAATAGGCTCAGCTGTCCCCAACAAACAAAAATATTTTATGTGGAGGTTTATTAGCAAAAGTCAAGTTATAATGCAGATGGGGGCCTTGTGACTTTAATGATTGACCCAATATTGAATTAATTTCTATAAATAAATTGGTTTGGACGCTTTTTCCGGATATATAACCACAATTTTCTTGGGTACCTTGTGGTAATGTTCCCCTAACGCCTGCCTTGTAACAGCATGGTGTCAAGCGTTTGGATGCAGCTCGGACCCTGTGTATGAAATGTTTCAGCACGTGCAACACGGATGCAGCAGATAAAACAATGGGAGCCTGATTATCAAAATTAGGTTAATTCGATTTCTTTTTTTCAGTCTCAATATGTACAGTTTCTTGTATTTCTTCCTCAAACACATGGCAGCACAGGTAATATTGTCTAGCCTTGTTTGTTTGTTTTTTTTTACAAAATGAATAATTATCATCATGATATCTTGTAGAATAAAGTAGTGGACTGAAGATCTAGCGTGCGAGCCTTGTTGGGCCGTCACTCTTCCATGTAAGAATGACCTTTAACTTGTGCTAAACAGTAACTTCCACACACAGGTAATAACTTTCTCTGCGTCATTTGGGCACTAGCGTAAACAGCTCGGCACATATCTTACATGTGGGCCTATTCAGTAATTCATACTTGCCTACTCTCCTGGAAGTTGCGGGAGACTCATGGTTTTTCCGGTAGTCCCACGCACCCCCGGAAGAGTGGACAAATCTCCAACTTCCCACCCACTTCCGCAGTGGCTGCGTGACGTCATGCAGCTGCTGCGACGAGTAGCTCCCTGCCAGCGTGCAGGAGCTGCGCTGGCTGGCAGCTGCTCTTCCAGTACAATAACATCGCCGCTGTAGATGCTTTTGTACTGCTGCGAGGGGGGAGTCGTGCCTGACATGCAGGCGGACTAGCCCTGTGCTGGGCATCTACCCGCATGTCTGAAGACTGACCGTAGCTGTGCTAAATTTAGCACATCTACGATCAGGTCTGAATTAGGCCCAATGAGTCTTCTGTAGCTGGCAACAGGTAGTGTGGCCCGCTCTTCCTGAGCAAACTGCCCCAGCTGTCTCCGGTGTGATGGTGCCTCTTCCAGGCTGCACGTTTCAGCTCTTCCCATAGGTGTTTCATAGGATTCAGATCAGGCCTCATAGAGGCCAATTCAGAAAATGTAAGTGTTCTGTTATTTTCCATTCTTGAGTGCTCTTGGGTGTTTTGGGTCATTATCCTGTTGGAAGTAGCAAACAGCTCCAGTTTTGACTCATCTGTCCAGATGACATTCTCACAGAAGCATTGTGTTAATGTGCATTTTAGGACATTCCAATCTGGCTTTTTTATGGGGGGGGTTTTAAATCAAAAGGGGAGTCTTCTTCTATGGGGCACATGGGGGGTCATTCCACGTTGATCGCTCGCTAGCTAGTTTTAGCAGCCGTGCAAACGCTATGCCGCCGCCCACTGGGAAGTGCATTTTAGCTTAGCAGAAGTGCGAAGGCATCTACAGCCTAGCTCTGCAAAAACAGTTTGCGCAGCTTCAGAGTAGCTCTGAACCTACTCAGTGCTTGCGATCACTTCAGCCTATTCCTGTCCGGATTTGACGTCATACACCCGCCCAGCGAACGCCCAGCCACGCCTGCGTTTTTGCAAACCCTCCCTGAAAACGGTCAGTTGACACCCAGAAACGCCCCCCTTCCTGTCAATCTTCTTGCGGCCGTCAGTGCGACTGAAAACTTCGCTAGAAAACAACAACGGGCATTGTACCCGTACGATGCGTGTGCGCATTGCGGTGCATACGCATGCGCAGAAATGCTGTTATTTAGCCTGATTGCTGCGCTGCGAACAACTCAAAATGACCCCCATGGTAACTTAAAAAGCGCCTGACAGTGCTATCAGACTCTGATGTACCTTGACCTTCGCGTTCAGCTTGTATCTCTTTGGAAATTTTCCTTGGCTCCTTTTCTACCATTCTCACTACCTTCCTGTCTAATTTTTAATTGATGGGGTTGATTTTACTCTTGCAGCTGCAATCAGGGAGATTGGCTGAAGTCCCATGGACTTTATACTTCTTAATAATAGTTGCAGCTGTAGTCACAGTTCAAGCTGCATGGAGATGGTCTTATAACCTTTACTTTTGTTTTAACATGCTTATGTAAAATTTGCTTTCTGATCTCCTCAGACAATTCTCTCCTTTGTTTTCTCTGGCCCATGTTTAGTGTGGTGCACACGATGATACCATATAGCAGAGTATCTCCAATTAAAGAGGCTAAATGATGGATTAAAAAAACTAATTAAGAAAAAAAAAGGCATTTCTGAGACATATCCAAAAACATTTGCAATAGGCGACCAGTACAACTAGACAAGTGTACTTATGAAAATAAACAAACACATAAGAAAGAGTAGAAAAAATAAAGCTGAAATGACTCGCCAACTTCTTGTTGTATTGCTGCAAAGTTCCTAAAAGACAGAATAAAAAAATAAAAAAAAATGAACAATACAAAAAAAGATTAACGTAAAAGATTACCCGACTGTTAAGCTTCGCTGTTCCTGTATCTAAGCACAGCCCTAGGACTACATGGCAGTACACCCAGGGAAGCTGTATGCCGGTACACCCAGGAGGGAGCGGAGGGGGGGTTGGGTGCCAGTACACCCTGGAAGGGGAGGGGGGGGGGCTAGGCACAGGTACACCCTGGGGGGTGTGAGTGCCAGTACACCCTGAGAGGGGCTGTATGCCGGTTCACCCTGGGGGTGCAAGCCGATGGTACATCCTGGAGAGGGTGCTGATGCAGGTTTAGTCGGGAGGGAGAGCAGCTGTATGTTGGTACATACAGCATACTTGCCTACCCTCCCGGAATGGCCGGGAGGCTCCCAAAAATCGGGTGACCCTCCCGGCCCCCCGGAAAGGTGGGCAAGCCTCCCGCTTTCCCTCCCGCTCCTCCACGACCCTCCTTGGCCGCCTGCAGCAGAGAACAAGTGGACGGTCCGAGGGGGTCAGATGACGTGATTCGCGCTGAATCACGTCATCGTAGCTCTGCCCCCCGCTATACAGCGCCTCTTTTCTCGGCACTGCACAGCGGGGGGCGGAGTCATGATGAAGCGACCCTGCTGCCACGCCCCCGGACTGTCCACTTTCCTGTCGGCTACGCCACCCGGACTGCCCATCCTGCTGCCGGCCACGCCCCCATGCACCTACAACGCTGCCTCCTCCCGGAGGAGGGGCAGCAAAGTAGGTAAGTATGACATATAGAGAGGGGGGGCTGTCGTCTGACATATACAGTCAGGCTTGGACTGGCCCACAGGGGAAACCACCGGTGGGCCCTACTGCATGGGGGCCCACCTCCTGCTCTAAGGATCAGGTTTCAGACTGTGCACTTGAATTCTACATTATACATATGTTACCTTATACTGGACTATGGTGTATTTTCTACAGTGCAGTGCTGCTATTAATCTGGTACATTATCATGCATGCAGCAGATTAATTGACTGTATATATTTATGAAGGGGCCCAGACGTTGCACTCACTAATGGTTAGTCAAACCAATGAGGTGGCAGGCCACACCCCCTCTGCAGACTGGCCACACCCATAACATGGTCCCCTACCACTGCATTCCCCCGGTGGGCCCTACACGCCCCAGTCCGACACTGTATACAGTATAATCAGCTGGGTAACACTTTTAACCAGTTGAATAAGATAGAAACTGGGAAACCTGCTGCAGTTAAGGGGACAGAGCAGCTGGGTTAAACGTTAACGTTTACATGGGAGTAATCCTTTAAGTTCAGTTTTAAAATACCCCATAAAAAATACAATTGAAATGTACCACCTCAAAGAATTGATCCGGTAAGCAGCGACCTCCTCATGTTTAGTAAAACCCTTTCTGCTCCTTAATCGCCATCCAATCTTTAAAAGCACGGCCAATGTTAATGCGACTGGTGGAGACTCTCTGCGCAATCTCTTTACGGCGCCTGGACTGCGTCGTGGGTGACAGTGCAACGCGGCCACGTTTTGGAATGTTTCCAGAGATCCACAATAACCAGCTGTAATTATAAAATGTGTTCCGGTTTAGTAACAACGTAAATAAAACAAGACACAGGACATGCTAGGGACTGACAATGGGGGATATGTACTACGCCATGGAGCACCATAAAGGGGACGGAGATAAAGTACCAGCCAATCAGCTCCTGTCATGTTACAGCTGTGTATGAGAAATGTCAGGAGCTGATTGGTTGGTAGTTTATCTCTCTCCACGTTATCACTCTCCAAAGCTTAGTACATCTGCCCCTAAGGAGTCTATTTACTAAGCTTTGAAGAGAGATAATGTGGATGGAGATAAAGTAACAGTCAACCAGCGCCTAACTGTCATTTAGAGTGGACGGAGATAAAGTACCAGCCAATCAGCTCCTAACTGTCATTTAGAGTGGACGGAGATAAAGTACCAGCCAATCAGCTCCTAACTGTCATTTAGAGTGGACGGAGATAAAGTACCAGCCAATCAGCTCCTAACTGTCATTTAGAGTGGACGGAGATAAAGTGCCAGCCAATCAGCTCCTAACTGTCATTTAGAGTGGACGGAGATAAAGTACCAGCCAATCAGCTCCTAACTGTCATTTAGAGTGGACGGAGATAAAATACCAGCCAATCAGCTCCTAACTGTCATTTAGAGTGGACGGAGATAAAGTACCAGCCAATCAGCTCCTAACTGTCATTTAGAGTGGACGGAGATAAAGTACCAGCCAATCAGCTCCTGCCAATCAGCTCCTAACTGTCATTTAGAGTGGACGGAGATAAAGTACCAGCCAATCAGCTCCTAACTGTCATTTAGAGTGAACGGAGATAAAGTACCAGCCAATCAGCTCCTAACTGTCATTTTTCAAAGACAGCCTGTGACATGGCAGTTAGGAGCTGATTGGCTGCTACTTTATCTCCATCCACTTTATCTCTCTCCAAGGCTTAGTAAATAGACCCCTTATGTGCTAAGCGCAATGCCCTATACATTCAAAAGGGGTTACCGCCAATGATAATGACGTTAAGTGTTCCTGCTGTGGGGTTAGAAATGTATTACAAACGCACGATGGAGATAAAAGAACAAAAGCATAAAAAAATTGCTTCAAGTTTAGTATAAAGCATTTTTTTTGTATTCACTATTTTTTAAATGATAAAACCTTTACAAAATGATGATAATGTATGTAAAAAAAACAATAAGTGACAATCGCTGCTCAAATGATAATTGTCGCTGCCACTATGGAAACATCATAAATGCGTATAGCTTTGATAGGGGACATGTGTGCGCTTATTAAAAAAAAAAAAAAAAAAACAACACAAAGTAAAATAAAATAATAACAATTAACCAGTAATACATTGTGGACAAACACAAATAAACGCTGGGGTACAACAAACACCCAAAGACATATGTCAGCCTCATGAACATTCTGAGAGAGTAGTAACAACAAACAAAGATAACAGTAAACAAACGTTATATATTAGGTGCATAGTAATACAGAGGGGTCCGGGGGGGGGGGGGGGGGGGGGTCACTATCACACACAATAGTATACGGTAATATTACTGTACATTAGTATTATATTAAGGACATAGGACCCCATTTATCATTGTATATTTGTGGCTTAGACGTAACATTTATAATTTGCATACTATAAAAGTATACAGATCAGCTGATTGGTTGCCATGGGCAACTTCTCCAATGGCTCACTTCTCCACTTTTATCACTGCTTAGTACATTTCCCCCTAAATCCCCGATTTTCTATAGGGGATACGATGAAGCTAGATTTACCAATTTCTGAAATGCAAAGCACTCAGGAGATTGACCTCCGCAGCTACCGCCTGTGAAGATGGCAGTAGCTCATTGTGGCCTATGGGCTACACATCGCAGATGTAGTACCATAGGCTTCCCCCTCCTGGAAAAGAGTAGGTTACCCAAGGGTACTCGGGCGCTTTAAGTATGGGATATTTCACCAAGCGGCAGCCTCTAAAGGAAGGGAAGTCACTCCCGAATATAATGAAAAAAACAAGGTTGAGGCTGCGCTGTATTTGATCAATGTGACAACTCTAATATTGTATCTATTAAAAACACATTTTATTCCTAAAACAATGGTATGTACTTCAGTTTAAAAATGAGTACATCATAAAAAATGCATGCATATCAAGAATAAATAATTATTAATGTATACTTCATACAAACAAATGGATGGGGTTACCCAATTCGCGAGGATATGGAAATGTGAAATAATATGGAGTCCGTTCCAAAATTATTCCCCTATATTGGTTAAGTCCAGCATTAACAAAGTCTCAGAGATAAGCAATGTCCAATGGAATGGCAAATTACCGTTAGAGGATGGTATGCTCCGGGATCTTTTAATGATGAGCTCCTCATGCAGTACGGTGGGTGCACTTCCTTCGTGCAATTTTGCTAATTGTATTCTCGGAGTTGAAGTTGGTAGTCTGGACAAAGTTAGGGGATGGTCCGGTCCTCCGCTGAAAAGGTTCCTGATGCGTTTCGCTGCAGTCAGCTTGCAGCTTTTTCAAAGCCTGGAAATGGCCACTATGCATGTGTGGTCGGCCCGGGCCGCGCATGCGCAGAAGCCCCGTCAGCCCTTATAGCACATTGCAGCGACGGGCTCCTTTTGGGTAAAAAAGTATTATCATTGAATCTCAGCAACTAATGGCGGAGACACACTGGAACTGAACATCGATGGCCGATGATCATCACCAGCAGGGCCATGACGATGCAGTGTGTATCATTACAGCCTGACCCACCCTGCACGAAATTTAAACAACATCATTGTGGTCCCTAATGAAGCGAAACGCGTCATCACACCACCCATGTGATAAGTCTGCCTAGCTCCTATTCAGCAAGGAACCTCTTAGCCTGCCTGGTTCCTCTCTTCCTGCAATACAGCCAAATTGTTGCTAATAAAATAAGGTCCACCTTCCGCAAAAGCGGCTGTGGATTAAAAGACCGTCAATAAATAGGTTAACAGTCAATATGGTCGACATGCATTAGCTTGACAGGGTCTAAAGATCAGCAGCGTGAAACGGTCAACATGGAAAGCATACACAGTACAAAAGGTTGACATGGAAATGGTCGACACAAAAAAGGTCAACATAAGGTTTTGGGCGTCATTTAGGGATAGCCATCGGTGCGTTAATCATCAATGGTCGCCATTGATTGTACCATGGTCATCCTTGTGCTATGCATTAGTAAGCCGCCGGCCAATCAGAGCCCTGGGGGGCGGGGTTTTGCAGGTCTTGTTGGAGGGAGGAATACCATTGTGGTGTCTGTACCATCGATAGTGAAGAACCATTGGTTCTTTGCCATCAATGACAAAACTATTTGACATCGGTCATCAACCGTCCTTGCGTGCTTGCTTCGTTTGCCACGCTTTGGTTAGGTTACTATTCCCAATCGTAGTCCAAAAATACAAAATCAAGCCAAAGTGGAAAAAAACATGAAAAACATAAACACATGTTGACCATATTTGTGTCGACCACTGTCAAGTCAACCTTTTGATCATGTTGACCTTAAGCACTATCTACCTTTTACATGTCGACCTTTTGACCACGTTGACCTGTCTACGTAATGCGTGTCAACCTAATGACTGTCGATCTCCCATCCGGAACCCCACAAAAGCAGCAGGGAGAATTTGCCGGAGAAAAGTCTCACTTTGCAGCCGTATAAACCATCGGCGACCAGAGACGGAGACAGAGGTTTCCCGAGCAATATAAAATGCTATATTAGAAGAGCTTGTGGCGCATCCACTCGGTTTACAACCTTTAACCCGGTTAAATATAATGTTCTGGAGTGCATCTCCGCTTCCCCACTGACCCCGCTGCGGCTTCTTCTGCAACAAAATTACCTTTCTTGTCACCGTCTGCAAAATTTTATCTATAAATCTATTTTCCAGCTTTGCCTCACACAAGTCAGATCGTTATTGGTCTTTGTGCGGAGATCAGCAGTCTGAGCCTTCAGATAGTTGTCACATCGTGACATACGGGGCCGGCCGCGTATCCTGCGCCGCGTAATCTGGCCTCAAACAATAACTAAGATGTCGATAGTGCATTGATGTGGCCGGTAAACGGATTCCTTCAGCCTGATAGATGCTTAAATAAAGACTAATAGTAACTGTGCCATTCCCGGTACAGATGAATCCATCCGATGGTTGCTCTCTTGGTTCTGATCTGCAGTGACAGCCCTAAGTGATAGTAATGTGGCCCCTACGTTACTGTCTGTGCCAATGTTTGTCGTATTTCTGCTTTTGTGTATAAGCTGTATATTGATTTTCTGCAGAGCCGTATTGTTTATGTTGTAAGAAACTTTATGTTATAACGACTGAGTGTAATATATGCTAACATTCCCTAACTGTGTGGAGTTTGTATATTCTCCCCGTACTTGTGTGGGTTTCCTCCGGGTACTCCGGTTTCTTCCCACAATCCAAAAATATACTGGTAGGTTAATTGGACCCCAATAAATTTAACCCTACTATGAATGTGTGCTCGTGTACATGTGGTAGGGAATATAGATTGTAAGCTCCACTGGGGCAGAGACTGATGTGAATGGCCAAATATTCTCTGTACAGCGCTGCAGAATATGTGTGCGCTATATAAATAACTAGTAATAATAATAATAAAATACCGTTTTCAGAAAAAAATATATTTTCTAACTGCAGTATGTATTCACTACAATATAAATGCATTTTTTTTATTTTTTATTGTTGTTGGTAAGTAGATTCCAGGGGCAGGATGTAATGAAGTCCGAGTTGGCCGGAGGTGCGGGTTCCCAGCCGAACTCGGATGTTGTTTTAAAGAGGTTATCTCTGACTTCATTACCTCCGGCCCCAGTGGAAAAATTTACTTAAGTTCGATTTTGGTGATTCAAGAGATTTGGGATTCTGTTTCAATTCGCTTTCCATTCGATTTGGGTTGAACAGGTTTACTAAAGCCCAAATCGAATGTCAAATCGATTCTATTGGCAGATTCAATTCATATCCCAATAGCAATCGAATTTCTAAAAAATATTGATGTTTTCTCATAGAACAACATGAAATCCCCTCATTTACTAAGGTTCGATTTGAAATGGACCTCCAAATACAACCTCAAATCTCCAAATGTTTAGAATGATCCTAGACATTCAATTCGATTTTAGAAGGGGCTTTATGAATATTCCAAATCCATTGAAATCGATTCTATTTGGTCTTTCTAAACTTTTTGAATTTACTAAAAATCGATTTTAAAATCAAATTCGATGCTGATTCATGTTTAGAAGGGTTTTAGAATTTAATCTATGAAATCCCTTCCTAAATTGAACCTCAAATCCCCATTGAAATCCCCAGCCAAATAGAGAGGGTAATTCAGACCTGATTGCTCAGTAGCGTTTTTCGCTGCGCTGTGATCAGGTCAGAACTGCGCATGCGTATGCACCGCAATGCGCAGGCATGTCGCACATGTACAAAGCGGATCGTTGCTGTGCGATGGGTTTTACGAAGAATCCATTCACACAGCCAATCGCAAGGTAATTGACAGGAAGAAGGCGTTTGTGGGTGGCAACTGACCATTTTCTGGGAGTGGCTGGGGAAACGCAGGCGTGTCCAAGCGTTTGCAGGGAGGGTGTCTGATGTCATTTCCGGCCCCGGACAGGCTGAAGTGATCGCAGCGGCTGAATAAGTTCTGGGCAACTCAGAAACTGCACAAAGTTTTTTTGTATCACTCAGCTGCACATGCGTTTGCACACTTGCAAAGCTAAAATACACTCCCCTATGGGCGGTGATCGCTGGACTGCAAAAAACTGCTAGCTAGTGATCAACTCTGAATGAGGGCCAGAATGTAAAATCGAATAGAACACCCTCATTGCTTCCTATTGGTCCAAGTGTATCACATGCTCACTAATTAAAGGGGAAACACACTCATTGCATTAGTACATTTTGCCCCTGGTGTATAGATGATGATATGTCCATGGGGGCTGGATTTCATCTGCCTGCATCTGTTGCGCTGCATTCAATGCCAGTGTATCGAGGACAAACAGCTGCTATTTTCGGGATTGGTGATCCCTATGAATTACCATCTATCAGTCAGTACGCATGATTACTCAATGCATGTAAATAATGCATGTTGCTTTAATACAGTATGTCATCCTTATTCCGACAGCGAGAGTGGAAAGACCTGATGACACCCAGGTGGGAGTCGGAATATGACCCTGATCCTGTTTTAGGACTGGCTTGTTTGGGTCTAACTCTCTTTACCTATGCACACCTGTTGAGACAGAAGGAATTTAAATGCCATGTTGGAGATGTGCCGTCGGAGCAGCCTGGGAACGCTCGTAACAGTGGCACATTAAGACCGTAAAATCATCCATTTCTCCGCATACCCTCTTTGGGGTCCACACTAAAATGACTGATGTTGCGCTACCGCAGGCATGGGGGATGTGAGCAGCTGCTCATTGCGCCCCCACATCGCATTTAACGGAATCACCCCTAAACTGTTACAGACATTAGTCTCCATACTTACTGAGAGGTGTGTGTAGTGGATGTTATAATGGTAAGGGGGCACTGTAATGAGGCACAGTATGAACAGGGGGCACTGTAATGTCTCATTATCTGATCTGTTAATGTGGAGAGCTCTATAATGTTACATAGCAAGAACTGGGGCACTGTAATGTAGCACAATATGGAATGGAGGCACTGTAGTGTGTGGCATAGTATGAACTGGGGCACTGTAATATGGTACAATATGGAATGGAGGCACTGTAGTGTGGCACAGTATGAACTGGGGCACTGTAATGTAGCACAATATGGAATGGAGGCACTGTAGTGTGGCATAGTATGATCTGGGGCACTGTAATATGGTACAATATGGAATGGAGGCACTGTAGTGTGGCATAGTATGAACTGGGGCACTGTAATATGGTACAATATGGAATGGAGGCACTGTAGTGTGGCATAGTATGAACTGGGGCACTGTAATGTAGCACAATATGGAATGGAGGCACTGTAGTGTGGCATAGTATGAACTGGGGCACTGTAATGTAGCACAATATGGAATAGAGGCACTGTAGTGTGGCATAGTATGAACTGGGGCACTGTAATATGGTACAATATGGAATGGAGGCACTGTAGTGTGGCATAGTATGAACTGGGGCACTGTAATGTGGCACAATATGGAATGGAGGCACTGTAGTGTGGCATAGTATGAACTGGGGCACCGTAATTTGGTACAATATGGAATGGAGGCACTGTAGTGTGGCATAGTATGAACTGGGGCACTGTAATGTAGCACAATATAGAATGGAGGCACTGTAGTGTGGCATAGTATGAACTGGGGCACTGTAATATGGTACAGTATGGAATGGAGGCACTGTAGTGTGGCATAGTATGAACTGGGGCACTGTAATGTAGCACAATATAGAATGGAGGCACTGTAGTGTGGCATAGTATGAACTGGGGCACTGTAATGTGGCACAATATGGAATGGAGGCACTGTAGTGTGGCATAGTATGATCTGGGGCACTGTAATATGGTACAATATGGAATGGAGGCACTGTAGTGTGGCATAGTATGAACTGGGGCACTGTAATGTAGCACAATATAGAATGGAGGCACTGTAGTGTGGCATGGTATGAACTGGGACACTGTAATATGGCACAATATGGAATGGAGGCACTGTAGTGTGGCATAGTATGAACTAGGACACTGTAATATGACACAATATGGAATGGAGGCACTGTAGTGTGGCATAGTATGAACTGGGGCACTGTAATATGGTACAATATGGAATGGAGGCACTGTAGTGTGGCATAGTATGAACTGGGGCACTGTAATAAGGCACAATATGGAATGGAGGCACTGTAGTGTGGCATAGTATGAACTGGGGCACTGTAATGTAGCACAATATGGAATGGAGGCACTGTAGTGTGGCATGGTATGAACTGGGGCACTGTAATATGGTACAATATAGAATAGAGGCACTGTAGTGTGGCACAGTATGAACTGGGGCACTGTAATGTGGCACAATATGGAATGGAGGCACTGTAGTGTGGCATAGTATGAACTGGGGCACTGTAATATGGTACAGTATGGAATGGAGGCACTGTAGTGTGGCATAGTATGACCTGGGGCACTGTAATGTAGCGCAATATGGAATGGAGGCACTGTAGTGTGGCATAGTATGACCTGAGGCACTGTAATGTAGCGCAATATGGAGTGGAGGCACTGTAGTGTGGCATAGTATGAACTGGGGCACTGTAATGTAGCACAATATGGAATGGAGGTACTGTAGTGTGGCATAGTATGAACTGGGGCACTGTAATATGGTACAGTATGGAATGGAGGCACTGTAGTGTGGCATAGTATGACCTGGGGCACTGTAATGTAGCGCAATATGGAGTGGAGGCACTGTAGTGTGGCATAGTATGACCTGGGGCACTGTAATGTAGCGCAATATGGAATGGAGGCACTGTAGTGTGGCATAGTATGACCTGAGGCACTGTAATGTAGCGCAATATGGAATGGAGGCACTGTAATATGGTACAATATGGAATGGAGGCACTGTAGTGTGGCATAGCATGACCTGGGGCACTGTAATGTAGCGCAATATGGAGTGGAGGCACTGTAGTGTGGCATAGTATGAACTGGGGCACTGTAATGTAGCACAATATGGAATGGAGGTACTGTAGTGTGATATAGGTTGAACTGGGACACTATAATATGGTACAATATAGAATGGAGGCACTGTAGTGTGGCATAGTATGAACTGGGGCACTGTAATATGGTACAATATAGAATGGAGGCACTGTAGTGTGGCATAGTATGACCTGGGGCACTGTAATGTAGCGCAATATGGAATGGAGGCACTGTAGTGTGGCATGGTATGAACTGGGGCACTGTAATATGGTACAGTATGGAGTGGAGGCACTGTAGTGTGGCATAGTATGACCTGGGGCACTGTAATGTAGCGCAATATGGAATGGAGGCACTGTAGTGTGGCATAGTATGACCTGAGGCACTGTAATGTAGCGCAATATGGAATGGAGGCACTGTAGTGTGGCATGGTATGAACTGGGGCACTGTAATATGGTACAGTATGGAATGGAGGCACTGTAGTGTGGCATAGTATGAACTGGGGCACTGTAATATGGTACAGTATGGAATGAAGGCACTGTAGTGTGGCATAGTATGAACTGGGGCACTGTAATATGGTACAGTATGGAATGGAGGCACTGTAGTGTGGCATAGTATGACCTGGGGCACTGTAATGTAGCGCAATATGGAGTGGAGGCACTGTAGTGTGGCATAGTATGACCTGGGGCACTGTAATGTAGCGCAATATGGAGTGGAGGCACTGTAGTGTGGCATAGTATGACCTGGGGCACTGTAATTAGCGCAATATGGAATGGAGGCACTGTAGTGTGGCATAGTATGACCTGAGGCACTGTAATGTAGCGCAATATGGAATGGAGGCACTGTAATATGGTACAGTATGGAATGGAGTGGCGGGCGCCGTACCATCGGGCTCAGCGGTTGGTGACTGCGCAGTGTGACCTCACAGTCAGAGGTCACTCTGCGCAGGGGGAGCCTGGAGGAGGTTGCCTGATAGCGTTGAGCTCCCTCATTAATGGGCCGCCTGATCATGCAATCCCCGGGATTGAATCCCGGCCTATTTTTGTATGAACTGGGGCACTGTAATGTGGCACAATATGGAATGGAGGTATAATACTATGATGGGTCAGGTAATGAACGAGGGCACTATTATGGGGCATAAAATGAATAACTGCTGTGGAGAGGTGTCTCTCAAGAATCATTTGGGTTCCATATGTTGCTATGGGACCCCCTGCTTCCAGCCCTGAAATCGAGACTGTCCCACCTAGATCAGGACAGCTGGGAGACATTATGTAGCCATTATTAGGGGAGACCAATTTGTACAGTTTAAAAAAAAAAAAATACTTATCGGAGACTGTGCAGTCGTTACTGTGGGGGAGATGTACCAAACCTTTGAGTTAGATAAAATGGAGAAGTTGCCCAGAGTGGCCAATCAGCTAGTTGCTATCATTTCATAGACTGTACGGGATAAATGACAGCGAGCAGCTGATTGGTTACTGTGTTCAACCTGTCCACTTTCTCTCTCTCCATGGCTTGATACCCTCTCCCCTTGCATCACATGATCCCCATAGACCTTTAATACCCTAAAATGTACAGAATGTACCCTGTAAATGTGCGGAAGCCATGGTTTGCGTCTTGTGACGCAGATTTCCTAGCTTTTGCTGCGTGATTACACTAGTTATACTGAGTAACTTAAAGGTAACTCATACTTGCCTACACCCACAGAACGGCCGGGAGGCTCACGAAAAGTGGGCGGTCCGAAGGGGCCAGATGGCACGTTTTGTGCTATATTTCCTCATCATAGCCCCGCCCCCTGCTATACAATGCCTGTTTTCTCAGCACTGTATATCTGAGGGGCGGATTCACAATGGCGCTATCATGCCGCCACCCCCCCCCCCACACACACAGGCGCAGAGTGATCTACGTCCACCTCTTAATCAAGCGCCATGTACTGTATCTGAACTGCTCAGTACAAAAGTATTATTGTTTAACATCTACCGTTAGCTTTTGTAATTTTTAGTGCAATTGTAAAGTGAGAAGAGACACGGGGAAAAGAAATCGCTGTAATGTACATGGGAAAATGGAAGTGTTTGTTTATATGAGCGGATTGACATAAAACCCATGGAAAATAAGGAACAGCGAGAGGGGGGTTTGTGATTAAAAAATGTGCTTGAAACATTACCCTGGAGACCGTCACAAGTCCCCACCGTCCCCTAACACTTATCTCTGTGAACAGAAACACTCGGCTAATCCAATATTTTTTAAATAAAATAGAATGTCTAAGATGGGGAGGTTTATTCCGTATCGGCGGAGCTGTTGGCACATGCCGCCATGTATTCATGTAGCGCTGAGTGATACATTCTGCTTGCGAATAACTCGCTGTCACTTTCACCTGGAAGCAAGATTTCCCGTCAACTCCAATAAGAGGGAAAATCAGCAGCAATTTCAGCTTTTGTTGGAAGTGCCACTTTTAAATATTAAAGACATTTGTACAGGAGAATGGAGGGAATTGTGATTAAGACGCAGCCTTTCTATCCCGTGTAAAGGCGAGAAACATATTTCTGCGTGTTCAGATGTCTGTGAATGTCGGTGTTTCGCAGACACCAGATCAGTCAGCATACAGACGCTGGAATCACGCCACTGGTGGTAATTCAGACCTGATCGCTGGGCAGCGATTTTTGCAGCCCTGCGATCAGATAGTCGCCGCCTACAGGGGGAGTGTATTTTTGCTGTGCAAGTGTGCGATCCCATGTGTAGCAGAGCTGCACAAACTGATTTTGTGTTGTCTCTGCTCAGCCCAGAACTTTCTCAGCCGCTGCGAATCACATCAGTCTGTTCAGGACCGGATTTGACGTCAGACACCCTCCCTTCCAACGCTTAGTCCCGCCTGCGTTTTTCCAGACACTCCCTGAAAATGGTCAGTTGCCACCCACAAACGCCTTCTTCCTGTCAATCTCCTTGTGATCGCCCGTGCGTATGGATCATTCACACAAACCCATCGCTGAGAGGCAATCCGCTTTGTAGCTGTGCGACGCACCTGCGCATTGCGGTGCATATGCATGCACAGTTTGTGTCTGATCGCCCGCTGTGCGAAAACGCACGGCAACGATCAGGTCTGAATCGGACCGACTGTTTGGAATGCCGACACAGGCATACCGACATGGATTGAAATACCAGCGCCGGAATCCTTAACGCTGGCATCCCAATCGACGTCTGCCACCACTCTGCACTGGTAAGCCGCGGGGGAGTTGAGGCTAGGTTTAGGCTGTGTGTGGGGGAGGGGGATGTTAGATGTTAGGCTTAGGTTACAGGGAGGGAGGGTGTGAGTCATCACCGCGGGGGGTTAGGATTAGGCTGCGAGGCAGGGTTAAGTTTAGGCTGCGGGAGGTGGGGTTAGAGTTCGGTTACGGGGAGGGGTGGTTAGAGTTAGGCACCACTGGCGGAGAGTTAGGGTCAGACTACGGGGAAAGGGGGGGGAGGGTTAGGGTCAGGCTGCGGGGAAAGGGGGGGGGGGGGTTAGGGGGGTTGGGGATTAGGGCTAGTCTACTTACCACATTGGTGTCAGGATCCCGAGCGTCGGGGGGTGCCACCGTCGGTATTTTTACTGCTGGCATCCCAAGCGCCGGGATCCTGTTACCATCACAAAATATCAAATATATTTTTAACACATTTTTCATTTAAGATATTTTTGCCCATAAAAAATAGATAATACACTTTCTGTCAGCGGATGTCAGCCTACACTTCTACACAAGGTTAACAGAGGAAAAAATGTATAATCGGCTGAAATGCCCGATAATGAATGAATGATTGAATAATATTGGACTGAGCAGTACTTTTTGGTTTGTCGGACATACTGGTATTGTCCAACATTTCTGATAGAGCCAATCAGTGCCGTAACTAGATATTTTAGCACTGTGTGTAAGAAACGGCATTGGCACCCCTCCCTTCCAAAATATAGGGGCGTGGCTTCATGGGGAAGGGGTGTGGCCACAAAATAATACCAATTCATATTACGGTGCACTGTAGTCTCCATTACTCAAATTACGCCGCACAGTAGCACCACTACACCAGGTAGACAGCGTCCCCTTTTTACATATTACGGCAGACAGAGTCCCCTTTTTACACATTATGGCAGAGTCCCCCTTTTTACACATTACGGCAGACAGCGTCCCCCTTTTTACACATTATGGCAGAGTCTCCCTTTTAACACATTATGGCAGACAGAGTCCCCACTTTACACATTACGGCAGGCAGAGTACCCTTTTTACACATTACGGCAGACAGCGTCCCCCTTTTTACACATTACGGCAGACAGAGTCCCCATTCAAATGGATGTATTTTTTCTCTTTATAAAACGTAATTTCTTAATTTACTAACCAGAAGGAGAAAAATGAGGATCTCCTCTTCCTTTAACTATCAGCTCTTCGTTGTGCAGCGGTAGGGCAGTGTGAGAGAGCCTCTGTGTAAGCCGGGAGAGACGTCTGACGTCATCACGTCTCTCCCGAATTGCAGGGGGGCCAAGCTGGCGTTCAGGGCTGGGCCAATTAGCAGAGGCAGACAGTGATCACAGCGCTGCTGCCAGGCCAGCTCCCGGGTCCATTACAGCAGCAGCGGGTGATGGGAGACAGGCGGCGCCGTCAGCGGGACTCTGGTGGCGCCGTCAGCGGGACTCTGGCGGCGGCATCTGGGGGACTCGGGCGCCGCCATCAGCGGGACTCGGGGGGCGCCATCAGCGGGACACAGGCGGCGCCACCGCCGACAGTGAGTGTGTGCACTACACGGGAGTCTGGAGATAGCGGCCATGCAGGTGTACTGCTAGATGGTGCGCCCTCAGTTCATTTGCGCTGTGGGCAAGGCACCATCGGCACACACCTAATTATGGCCCTGGAGTCAATAGTTGGTCAGCCGCATCTGGCAGTGAATGCACCTGACATTTCCCCTGTTACTTCACATGGGCCTGATGAGGCATCAGGAAGTGGCGTACCGAGGAAGCCTCAGAGCTGCAGTATATAGCGGAAGAAGCTGTGTTCACAGCAGCACAGAGCATATTAGGAGGCAAGTGTTAAGTTAGGGAGGACAGGTATTATATTGCTTCAATAAAAATAAAAAAAAATATTAAAAAAATGTCTAACTTGTATACCACTTCCAAATATAATAGATTGTTACATTTTTTTAAACCTTTTTTCTTTAAAATAAAACATTCTGAATGCAAAGAAAAAAAGTTATTGAGGACAGGGATGCATGCCTTAATGTCAGTGCCATAATGTGAGGAGGGGAATGGAGGCAGCAGAAAGCCACAGGCTGAGAGTTATATAGTGGGAGGAGCAGGGTCCTCAGCAGCACAGAGTATATCAGGAGATGTGTGACGTGTCAGTGAGGAAAGGGCTGCATGTGACAGGGGCAGTGACATGATGTGAGGAGGGGACTGGAGGCAGCAGGAAGCCACAGGCTGAGAGTTATATAGTGGGAGTAGCAGGGTCCCTCAGCAGCACAGAGTATATCAGGAGATGAGTGATGTGTCAGTGAGGACAGGGCTGCATGTGATAGGGACAGTGACATGATGTGAGGAGGGAAATAGTGGCAGTAGGAAGCCACAGACTGAGGGTTATATAGTGGGAGGAGCAGGGACCCCAGCAGCACAGATTAGTGATTTAAGATTCCTTTAAGTATTATCTAATGAGCGGTGTCCTGGAGGTCACAATTCTTTGCAACTGATTGATTTCTCTTCTGCTCCACATTCCATAGCTGCGATAAAGCGGAACTAATCTGGATCATATTATTTCCATTGAAAGTCAAGATGCATATTCCAGCATGTGAACACTTATCCTTACACATACACAATGGAGATTCCTTCTCTACCTTTTATATGTCCAACCCTGATAATTCAGTGTACCGTGGCAAAGCCATCCGTTCACAAGAATAATTACACAAACTCATTAACAAGCATCCAGGTCTTTAGAAATCACATTTCAGTTTTGTGGATTGTATTCTCTCTATCTTAGTTTAGATAAAGCATGCCTGGCTTACTCTCAGTGTATTTGTACACATGCAGACTGGCAGTCATTTTTTTTTTCAATGACGAATACAGTGTCACAGTCTTATTTGCTGTAAAGGATTATGAGTCTACTAGTATTTATGGGCCCAGCATCTACTAGGTCAACCTCTGCCGGCTGCAGCACCCAACTTACCTGCCCTTTTCCAGTCCGCTCTCCACCTCCCCCCTCCCTCCCACTCTACGTCCTCTTCCTCCTACTCTCCGCTAGGGATAGCCATCAGTGGGTCACCCAGCGATGGTACCAATGATGAGTAACACCGAAGGTGTAAAACCATCTGCAAGAGAGCCATCGATAGTTTTATGCACCAATGGTCACCCCTACTTTCTATACAAGGTATCCGGTCTTTAGGTCGACAGCACTTAGGTTGACACTCATTAGGTTGACCACTATTGGTCGACATGGTCACTACATCGACATAGCAAAGGTCGACACATAAAAAGGTCGACATGCATTTTTCAAAAAAATTTAATTTTTTTTTAACTTTCTCATACTTTACAACCCACGTGGACTACAATTGGGAATAGTAACGACACCAAAAAACAACAACTTATGTCGGCCTTTTCTCTTGTCGACCTTAACCGTGTTGACCTATTTCATGTGTCACTTAGTCACTATCGACCAGTAGTGGTCGACCCAATGACTCTCGACCTAATGACTGTCGACCCTATGAACCACACCCCTATTCAATACGCTACGGGCCAATCAGAACCTGGGGGCATGGGGAGCTTCATAGGAGTGTCAGGGGCGAAGCTAAGCTCTGTGTCCTGACACATTGAAAAAAATATATATATTAGGTTGTTGTGTATCATCAATGTTGGGGGAAACATCTTGTTCTCCCCCATTGATGGAAAAACTATTCTACATCGACCATCGATGATTTTGAATCATCAATGGTCAATGGCCATCCCTACTCTCCACCCTTCTCCCGTCCCACTGTTTCCCCCCTCCTATCCTGTTACTATTACCCTCCTCCCAGGTCCTCTTCTCTCCCGGCGTGTGCTTGCATGTCACACCAGATGTGCACGGTGTGCAGTGGGAGCTGGGGCACGCGTTGTGCGTGCTACTTGTGATGTGCATGTGCCACAGTCGCGATCACCACGAAAAATGTTTGTGATGAACTAATTTAAATCAGGCTCCAATTTTATAATATAGATTCCTGCGGTCTCAGCAGAAGAGGATCCAGACGCTAGGGAAATATACGTGAGCGGTTTCTATGGAAATCAGGGTGGACGCCATGCAGCATCAGTTAGGGGCTTATTATGCAGCATTAGCCATATCTCTACAGTATATATATTGTACATGCATCTAAACTGCCCGTTACCGGGAAGCTGGCATTTACCAGGAAGGTGTGTGGGTATTAATGGGCAGAGCTGGGCTTGCAGTTTATATAATTTTGTTTTTAAAATAGCTACTTAGCCGCCCAGAGCTATTGCGCAGAGCTTTATTTTATTTCTTAGAATACCGCAAACCGACCAGTATGTTTTGAAGTGTAGCAGGAAACCGTAAGACCCAGGGGAAACCCGATCGGTCATGTGAGGCAGTACTGCTAAACACTGCTCCAACCACGCACATGGCACTCAACTCGGCGGTACTGGATGAAGGGAGCATACGTAGATCAACATAACGTTGAGCCCCTACCACCCATGAATGATGGCATTATATGACATTGCCATAAACGTGGAAACTAATGCCATCCGACGCCTCCATAGCTTTTCCTTGCAGTCCATCTTTTCATATTAAATCGTAACGCCTAAACTATGGGGGGTCATTCCGAGTTGATCGCATGTAGCAACTTTTTGCTGCTCGTGTGATCAACTAGACGCCGCCTATGGGGGAGTGTATTTCTGCATAGCAGGGTTGTGATCGCTTGTGCAGCCCTGCTATGCTAAAAAAGATTCCTGTAAAACAAGAGCAGGGTAAGAGTTACTAACCATGTGTGATCGTTCCAGCGATGCAGGTCCCGGGATTGACGTCAGACATCCACCCGCCAAACGCCTGGACATGCCTGTGTTGGACTCACCACTCACCGAAAACGGTGAGTATCCACCCCGGAACGCCTCCCCGCTGTCAATCTTCTTGCGATCGCGCTAGCGATCACTTTCTTCTGGTCGTTGCCCGGCGACGGCTGTCGCTGGGCAACGATGCGTGTGCGCATTGCGGGAGCCACGCAGCCGCAGTCCCGACCCGTTTGCACCGCTGCGACAACCAGCAGCGTGCGAACGGGTCAAAATTAACCCCTATGTCTGATCCACCTACGCCAAGCTTCTTTTGCAAGACGTTCAGGCAACTTTTGTGGACCGTACAGTAACCGAGAACTGATGATGGGTTTGTTGACTGTATGTGTAGATTATTCGGCTGATATAGATTTGACTACAAGATCTGACTGCTTTGGTTTCCTAGCCTACATCCAGGGCCGGTTCGAGGGCCCTCGTCGCCCCGGGCAGGGAATGGGGGCGTGGCTTAATACAGGGAGCGTGGCCAGTTAGCCCCCTGTACAGTAGAAGAGCCGCTTAAATGCTGAGCGGTGCGCGATGACGTCATCACGCACCGCACAGCAAAAGGTCCTCTCCACGAAGAGAAACTAGACGCGTAGCGTCTAGTTCCCTTCGCAGAGAGGACCTTTGCTGTGCGGTGCGCGATGACGTCATCGCGCACCGCTCAGCAAAGGTCCTCTCCGCGAAGGGGAACTAGACGCTACGCGTCTAGTCCCCTTCACAGGGGACCACAGCCGCAGAGCCGGGGGACACAGCGGGCAGCGGAGGGCACAGCAGCGGCGGATCTTGCCATGGTGCGGCGCCCTCCGGAAGGCGCCAGCGCCCTCCAGAAGGCGGCGCCCCGGGCAAAAGTCCTGCTTGCCCGTGGCAAGATCCGCTGCTGCCTACATCATTATCACTGAGGATAAGCAGCCTGTGCTTGTGGCAAATGTCTGGGCAGCGTTCTCCTAAGTGTCTATTTACACAAGGCACTTCCTGCGGCATTCGCATACTTTAGCACAGCAGCTGCACCTGAAGATGCAACTCCTGTGCTAATGCGTCCTCATCTGCATCAAGACTCCAGCTACAGTGTCTAAAATAAAAACGTCAAATACTGAGACTTGAGACGCCGTATACAAGAATGAAAAAAAAAAAGTGTTATAATTATGCACAGGATCAACTAGACAAGTGGCCGTAATCAGATTGTTACTTCCATCAAGGGACGCTAATGATATAATAAAACGCCAAGCGATCGGTGGAACACTTTGTCACTGTCATCTTTGTAAGGAAATCCACCATCTCTGTTTTTTTTTTTTTTTTTTGTAAAGTACCTGTCGGCCTTAATATGAGGTCCCTGATGTTCCAACAATCCAATTTGTGCTTCTTTCTCCTTTACTTACGGATTTATCTCTCAGCGTTCCGTATTCCGGTGAGTCAGGTCCAAAGATTGACACACTGTGGCTCATTAGAACGTTCTGCGCTACACAGAAATGTGATATGACTACGGGGAGAAGAGGGTGAAACCTGGATGAAAATGATCAGGCTTGAGTGACGCGTCTTAATATCGTCTGCAGTCATGAGATAAGGTTGGGGCGTCAGCTGAGATACAAAGATTGAGATGACGGATGCTGACGCACAGAACTTTAATTGCGTTTGCTAGACCAGTTAATTGCGCTTTGCAGCCTTTCGGTTCAGTATCACTTCTTGCCGGGTTACGTTTCTGTACTTATCATACAATGACGGCCCTGTGAGGGTGAAATGTAGTCGTGTAATATATTGTTATCACATTACATAGAACATCAAAGGATATATACCAGAATTCAGCAAACTCTAAATCCATTCCATGAAAATGGACCCTGTACGAGGATAGACCGGTCCTGGTTTATATGAATCCACTTAAATTTTGGTGATCCAACCCGAACCAAAAGTAAACCCAGTCCGGATCTTCCAAAGAGATCCAATCCAAACCGAGTCCTAGTTCGGATCTTCCTGCAATTCGGAAGTTGAATTTTAAATTCAAATGTCAGGTTTTGGATTGCAAAATTACTTGATTTCGGCTGGTTTTATTGATTTTTCTTAATGATTTTCATTCCCCCTCAATTTTAAACCGAACCAAAAAATGAATCTGAACTAAAACACTTGAGGGCGGTTTTGCAAAATGAAAACATGAATATGAATCCGGATCCAAAACCAAAACCAAAACACCCGGCCTACATCTCTAGTTTGGCTGTTATGAATATAGGGGTCTATTTACTAAACCTTGGATGGATATATAGTAGACGGAGATAAAGTACCAGCCAATCAGCTCCTAACTGTCATTTTTCAAACCCATCCTGTGACACGGCAGCTAGGAGCTGATTGGCTGGTACTTTATCTCCGTACACTTTATCTCCATCCAGGGCTTAATAAATAGACCCCATATTTACTAAAGTGTGGGTTTATAGAAGTGGAGATGTTGCCTGTAGTAACCAATCAGATTCTAGCTATTATCTTCTAGAAGATGCTAGATAAATGATAAGTAGAATCTGATTGGTTGCTATGGGCAACATCTCCACTTCCATAAACCCACACTTTAGTAAATATACCCCATAGTGTCCCATTAATAAGCCTATTATTGATGTTTTAAAGGATTTGCTCACTCATGTATTGCCCACTTGACTAGGAAATGGACAGGATGTACCCACTCTTCCAGGGGTGCGGGAGACCACCTAAAAATTGGGAGTCTCCCGCACCTTCTGGGAGAGTAAGTATGCTCTTACTAAAGTGTGGCCAGCGACGTTTACACTTTTCCTCATTAAGGGGTTGATTCTGAGTTTGACGCAATGCCAATATCCACACAAACGGTCAATGTTTTTCAGTTGCACATAGGTCTGAGTTATTAAGAAGCCGCACAGCGTATTCGCCCCATGATGTGTGCGTATGGAGGCGCAGGGCTGAAATGTATAGTAAATGTGTTGGCCGTTCCTGGGCGGTGATTGGTAGGCGACTATTCATACGCATGGAGAGCCACTGTATTGTGGGCGTGGTGTATTGTGGGCGTGGTATGGGAGTGCCCTGGGCGTGTCACTGAGCTGGTTGTGAACTCTTTATCGCTTTCATTGGAGGCCACACTCTGAGAATATGCACCTAGTATGTGTCAGGTTCGGTTTTGCTTGTGTCCCCGGAGGGGGCGCTAGTGGGTCAGTGGAGGTAGGATGGAAGAAGTGAGGAGGCTGGATTGGGTTTCTGCGCATCAGCGCAATGGTGTTTTATTAACATAAAAGTTCACACAATAAGGCAGCAGAATAACGTGCAGGAATAAACAATAAAAAGTATGCAATGGAAATGGTGCAGCTTGGAAGCTGAGAGTCTATGGAGGAAATGGTAATGATGGATAAGTTCACTGGTGTGAGAACCAAAATGGTTTAAAACGTGGAGCCAGCAGAGATGGTAATAAATGTGTAGCAAACCTGGTAGCAGATGCAGGAGACTCAGGTGGAAGTTCACAGTGCAGTTCGTTAAGTACAGACAGCTAGCAAGCTGCTTCACAGGTGAGGTGATGGAATGCACCTGGAGAGAGTCTCTACTGCAGAGGCTGAAGAACACTGTGGTTGTAGTTAGGTGTGGAGCCAAATACAGATGCAGGGGTTGCTGATGCTTGTAGTTCCACGGAGATGCAGGAAGGTAACCAGGAACACGGAGGAACAGGAAGGTAACCAGGAACACGGAGGATCCAGGCACATGGGTCGCAGGAGTGACACAAAGTTCAGGACAACCACAGGCTCACCCTGCAGCTCCTGATATACCCCCTGGTGTGCAGACATTGGTTGGAGTGGGAAAAGGAGGTGCGGCCAAGCTCCGGATTGGCCGCCGTACTCTGACCGATGGAGACTGTCATGGCGGCGCCCATGCTGCGGCCCGGCGGGAACGCGCCGTGCTCACACGCCCGCTGTTACATGAGCGTTCCTAGGCCCAGGATGACGTCTGGCGGCAGAGGAGCGGACGACAGCAGAACGTAGGGACCCCGGACGGAGTCCGCACCGACGGACAGATGTGGCTGTGGTGAGTCGATTCCTGACAGTACCCCCTCCTTTATGGGTGGGCACTGAACACCTACGTGGCTTGGAAGGATGAGTTCTGTGGAAGACACGGACCAACCATGGAGCATGGACATCTGACGAATTCACCCAACTTCTCTCCTCAGGACCATAACCGGAACAGTCGATAAGGTATTGAAGACAACCGTACCGGCAACGGGAATCCAGAATCTTCTCTATCTCGAACTCCACGCCCCGCTGAGTTCGCACTTTGGGGCCGACTGGAAGAGCTCTTTGGAAGCGATTCAGGACTAACGGTCTGAGGAGAGAGACATAAAAGGCATTAGGTATTCGTAGAGAAGGTGGTAACTTGAGCTTGTAGGCCACAGGACTGATGACTCTTTCGATGGAAAAGGGACCGATGAAACGTGGTGCAAATTTCATCGACGGGACTCTAAGACGGAGGTTCCTGGTGGAAAGCCAAACCTTGTCACCAGGTTTCAGGCTAGGAACTGCACGTCTTTTGCGGTCAGCAAAGAACTTATACCGGCTAGAAGCCTTCTTGAGAGAAGCATGAATCTTCCTCCAGGTTGAAGAGAACTGACTCAAGACAGCAGTGGCAGCAGGAACATCAATGTGAGGAAGTTCTTGAAAATCTGGAACACGGGGATGTTGTCCATATACAGCAAAGAACGGAGTTGTTTCTGTAGCAGTATGGTAGCGGAAATTGTGGGCAAATTCAGCCCATGGGAGCAGGTCCAACCAGTCATCTTGAGAAGACGAAACATAAAGTCTTAAAAAGGTTTCTAACTCTTGGTTTACCCTCTCCGTCTGCCCATTCGTCTGAGGGTGGTAGGCTGACGAAAACTTGAGGTTGACTTGCATGGCAGAACAAAGGGCTCTCCAAAATCTTGCCACAAACTGAACTCCACGGTCAGATATAATTTCAGTGGGTAGTCCATGTAAGCGGAAAATCTCCCGTAGGAAGATTTGGGCAAGCTTTGGTGCGGAAGGAAGACCCTGGAGTGGTACAAAATGGGCCATTTTGGTAAACCTGTCAACCACAACCCAGATGGTATTGAATCCTTGAGAAGAGGGAAGGTCAGAGATGAAATCCATGGGCAAGTGTGACCAGGGACGGCTGGGAACAGATAATGGTTGTAACTGACCTGCTGGAGATTGTCGAGGAGTCTTGTGCTGCGCACACTTCGGGCAGGATGCCACGAAATCTTTGATGTTAACTTTCATCTTCGGCCACCAGTATGTCTCAGAGAGGAACTTGAAAGTTTTCAGGACACCAGGATGCCCAGTGAATTTGGACTGATGAGCCCAAGACAGCAACTTGGAACGGAGTTCTGGGGAAATAAAAGTCTTACCAGGAGGTGGAGCAGGAGAAACTTGAGACGAAGCAAATACCACTGGACTCAGGATGGAATGCGGAACCGAGTCGGACGTCTCCTCTTCGGACTCCATAGATCGGATAAAGCGTCTGCCTTGATATTCTGAGAACCTGGGCGGAAATGAAGCTTAAAGTTAAAACGAGAGAAGAACATAGCCCACCGGGACTGGCGAGGATTGAGGCACTGGGCTGCCTTCAAATAAAGCAGATTTTTATGATCCGTATAGATGTTGAACGGAAATTTGGCCCCTTCCAGGAGATACCTCCATTCCTCAAGGGCCAGCTTGATCGCTAGTAGTTCTTGATCTCCAATGGAATAGTTAGCTTCTGCAGGGAGGAATTTACGAGAATAAAATCCACAAGGGTGACTCTTCCCATCAGTTCCCTTCTGGGAGAGAACAGCTCCAACTCCTACTGTGGAGGCATCCACCTCCAACTCGAATGGCTTGTTTACATCCGGTTGAGATAGAACTGGAGCAGACATAAAGGCCAGCTTGATCTTTTGAAATGCCGCTAAAGCTTCTTCTGACCAGTTGGAATGATCTGCCCCTTTCCGAGTTAAGTTGGTAATAGGAGCGATGAGAGTTGAAAATCCTCGGATAAACTTCCTATAATAATTGGCGAATCCCAGGAATCGCTGAATAGACTTGAGACTACTTGGAATGGACCAATTGGCAATGGCTTCCAACTTTGTCGGGTCCATCTGGAGATCCGATCCGGAAATTATATACCCCAGGAAGGGTATGGAGGGAACTTCGAAGGTACACTTGGATAATTTGCCGTAGAGACGGTTCTCACGAAGACGTCGGAGGACCTCACGGACTTGCAGACGATGAGAAGAGAGATCTTGGGAGAAGATGAGGATATCATCCAGGTAAACTACGAGGTATTTGTACAGAACGTTGCGGAAGATTTCGTTAACAAAGTGCTGGAACACTGCTGGGGCATTGCTCAACCCGAATGGCATTACCAGGTACTCGTAATGACCATCTCGAGTATTAAAAGCTGTCTTCCATTCGTCACCACTACGTATTCTGATGAGGTTGTAGGCACCGCGGAGATCTAACTTGGTGAAGATGCGGGCTCCCTTAACTCTATCAAACAATTCAGTGATGAGTGGTAATGGATAACTGTTTTTGATGGTAATGTCATTGAGACCCCGGTAGTCAATACATGGACGTAATCCTCCATCCTTTTTTTTAACAAAGAAGAAGCCCGCACCAGCGGGTGAAGATGAGGGACGGATAAATCCTTTCTGTAAGTTCTCCCTGATGTAGTCGCTCATCGCCTCAGTTTCAGGAACGGATAACGGATAGGTACGCCCCCTTGGTGGTTTCTTGCCGGGAATGAGGTCAATGGGGCAATCCCACTCTCTATGGGGCGGCAGAACATCAGCGGCCTTTTCACTGAAGACGTCAGAGAAATCTTGGTAAGCCGCAGGAAGATTTGACTGGGTTTTGACTTCAGAAGACTTGATAGGACAAACTTGGGCTAAGCAGGACTGGCGACAATGTGAACCCCAGGAAGTGAGTTGTAACGTAGACCAATCAATCTGCGGATTATGTAGTTGGAGCCAGGGCATTCCCAACACGATCTTCTGGGTTGCCTGAGGAATAACTAAAAACTTTATTAATTCAGAATGCAGGAACCCGACTCCCAGAACCACTGGTCTGGTTTGGTGAGAGATATTCCCCTTGGAGATTCGGCTACCATCTACTGCAGTGATGTAGACTGGATATGAGAGTTCGCAGATAGGCAAAGGAAACTTATCTACCGCAGCTTGAGTGATGAAGTTTCCTGCGGCTCCACAGTCCACTAACGCAGATGCAGACTGAAGACCATCTGTAGTCTCTAAAGTCACAGGAAGAATGAGGTCTTGGTTTGAAGGAGCTTGTCTAGAAGATCCCAACTTGACTCCTCCTTTACAAGTCAGGATCTGGCGTTTCCCGAACGCACTGTACAAGAATTGATCTGGTGACCTGCAGCCGCACAATAAAGACACAATCTCTCACGGAGTCTTCTTGACCGCTCCTCAGGAGTTAGGCGGGACCTATTGATTTGCATAGGCTCATCAGAAGGTGGAGGCTGAAATTGTACTGAAGGTACAATTCTTGACTTGCGCGGCTCACTACGAGCACGCTCACTGTTGCGTTCGCGGATGCGAGAGTCCAACTTGATGCATAGAGAAATCAGTTCAGGCAATTGCTCAGGGACATCGCGGGTTGCCAGTTCATCCTTGATCCGATCTGAAAGTCCATGCCAGAAGGCTGCTACCAGGGCTTGATTATTCCACTGAATCTCTGCGGCTAACGTCTGGAACTGGATGACATATTGTCCCATACTCCGGGTACCTTGACGAAGCTGAATAAGGTCTGCAAAGGCTGATGTTGCACGACCTGGCTCGTCAAAGATACGTCTGAAGGTTGACACGAATTCAGCGTAGTTGTTCATCAGAGGGTCAGCACGTTCCCACAGAGGAGACACCCAACTCAAGGCAGAACCAGAGAGCAGTGAGATAATGTAGGCAACCTTGGATCTTGACGTGGGGAAATTGTGTGATAATAATTCAAACTGGATTTCACATTGGTTAAGGAACCCGTGACATAACTTCGGACTGCCATCATATTTGCTAGGCACGGGCAGGTGCAAGCGTGACACTGGAGCTGATGCAGCCGGCGTAGAAGAACTCACAGCACTTGCAGGTGCTGGGGTAACTGGAACTGGAGTAGCAAGTACACTAGGCAGGGTTTGCTGTAGTGTATCAATCCGGGAGGACATCCCTTGCAGAAACTGGAACATCTGCTGCTGCACAGCCTCTTGACCATCCAAGCGGGAGACCAGATTTTGTAAGGCCCCTGACCCCACACTCTGACCACCGTCCGAGTCCATCGGTCCTGAACTTACTGTCAGGTTCGGTTTTGCTTGTGTCCCCGGAGGGGGCGCTAGTGGGTCAGTGGAGGTAGGATGGAAGAAGTGAGGAGGCTGGATTGGGTTTCTGCGCATCAGCGCAATGGTGTTTTATTAACATAAAAGTTCACACAATAAGGCAGCAGAATAACGTGCAGGAATAAACAATAAAAAGTATGCAATGGAAATGGTGCAGCTTGGAAGCTGAGAGTCTATGGAGGAAATGGTAATGATGGATAAGTTCACTGGTGTGAGAACCAAAATGGTTTAAAACGTGGAGCCAGCAGAGATGGTAATAAATGTGTAGCAAACCTGGTAGCAGATGCAGGAGACTCAGGTGGAAGTCCACAGTGTAGTTCGTTAGGCACAGGCAGCTAGCAAGCTGCTTCACAGGTGGGGTGATGGAATGCACCTGGAGAGAGTCTCTACTGCTGAGGCTGAAGCACACAGTGGTTGTAGTTAGGTGTGGAGCCAAATACAGATGCAGGGGTTGCTGATGCTTGTAGTTCCACGGAGATGCAGGAAGGTAACCAGGAACACGGAGGAACAGGAAGGTAACCAGGAACACGGAGGATCCAGGAAGGTAACCAGGAACACGGAGGAACAGGAAGGTAACCAGGAACACGGAGGAACAGGAAGGTAACCAGGAACACGGAGAAACAGGAAGGTAACCAGGAACACGGAGGATCCAGGAAGGTAACCAGGAACACGGAGAAACAGGAAGGTAACCAGGAACACGGAGGATCCAGGAAGGTAACCAGGAACACGGAGGAATCCAGGCACATGGGTCGCAGGAGTGACACAAAGTTCAGGACAACCACAGGCTCACCCTGCAGCTCCTGATATACCCCCTGGTGTGCAGACATTGGTTGGAGTGGGAAAAGGAGGTGCGGCCAAGCTCCGGATTGGCCGCCGTACTCTGACCGATGGAGACTGTCATGGCGGCGCCCATGCCGCGGCCCGGCAGGAACGCGGCGTGCTCACACGCCCGCTGTTACAGGAGCGTTCCTAGGCCCAGGATGACGTCTGGCGGCAGAGGAGCGGACGACAGCAGAACGTAGGGACCCCGGACGGAGTCCGCACCGACGGACAGATGTGGCTGTGGTGAGTCGATTCCTGACAGTATGGGGCTGCTGCATGGTGCATCCAATGCCGCAAGCTGGAATGTTACGCCTAAAGACACTCAAAGTGGGCGTCCCAGCCCTTGCACACCAGACGCATGGACGTACACCAGGGAAGGGCGACTGCGGCAAAAGACACACATACAGACTCCCCTGCATCTGACTCCAAAAGTCATACAACCATTCATTTGAAGCAAGCATGCAGATGGAGTTTATAGAAATGGTCGGCTGATATCCCAAAGAGTTAGGAGCAAAGCAATGAAATCCCTCAAAACTAAAGTGTAGTGTAAAAGTAAAGCTGTCCAGCATTTGGGGGCTACATGCAAAAGCAGCCAGTATTTTCCCTGCGTGCAAACGTGAAACATGTATTTGCAGCATGTTCTGTCCAGGTGCGCAGTTAAATCTGCTTTTTGCTTTGCTCACAACTTAGAATAAACCGGACCTGTCCCACAGTATAAAAAAACTCTAAAATGAACAGTACAGCCTGAGCAATAGACTAATTGCAATGTCAGGTTGCAGACTGTGCTGGCGGTACAGAAATAAATATTGATAAAATAATTTTCTGACGTTAGACCAGTTGGGTAGCAGTCCTGAGCAGGCAGCAACATGTACAACTATTTATTGCAAGTATGATTTCATTTGTGCGCTGGATTGCGTCACGCTGCTCTGAGGTTGACTCCCACCCCATCTCTGCCAGTCACAGCCAAGCTATTGAGAAGGGACCTGGGCACATGGATTCATCCGTCTGTTTCCACCAGTTAGTGGCAGGAGGTGATGCACGGTGTCCCGGGCATTCTCTGACAGCCTCCTACATCTCCATGACAGGTGCATCTTGAGGGGACCTTTGTACCAAGTCAGAGACAATTGGAAGGCATGTTCCATTAGTTGATGTATACATAATTTTGCGCTGCATTGAAGGGATATTTTTAGAGGAGTGTCAGCTGTAGGCTGCCCAGCACTTCCAAAGCGTTAGACCTGCCCACGAGGGGCACAATGCGATGAGGCCACGCCCCTGAGCAGCCTGCTTTGCAGCTTGGCACCCACTGATTCGTCCCGAATTAGGACAAATTACATTTTGGTGGGAATGTTCATGAGGTGTTTGACAATATGCATTGTGGGGTAGGTGAAGACGTGACTAGAGTTAGTTACTGTTGTATTATTTTGACAGTATTATATACATTAAAAAAAAAAGATGTTAGAATTCTAGGGGAGATTTATCAAAGCTTGGAGAGAGATAAAGTACAAATCAATCAGCTTTTAACTGTCATTTTGCAAGCTAGGTTTGAAAAATGACAGTTAGGAGCTGATTTGCTGGTACTTTGGGGGCTATTCATGAAGCAGTGAAAAGTGTGGAGAAGTGAGCCGGTGGAGAAGTTGCCCATGGCAACCAATCAGCATTGAAGTAACATTTATAATTTGCATACTATACGATTGTACGGAGCAGCTGATTGGTTGCCATGGGCAACTTCTCCACAGGTTCACTTCTCCACTCTTTTCACTGCTTCATGAATAGACCACTTTATCTATCTCCACTTTATCCCTCTCCATGCTTTGATACACCCCCCCTTCAGTCATTTACCCAGTAGTCGTTTCAAAACCTTTAAAATATGTCTCTGAATTCTCGGGTATGAGGCTACTGTGACTGCCATGGCAACGTCAGCAGCACCAAGCACAATGTTTGCTAGGAAATCACTGTACGGTGAATGTGATTTGCGCCACAGGTCTACGGAATAAATTCAATGAAAAAAATAAATAAATAAATAAAACTGTCCCTTACTGGTGGTATACAGCATATGTTGACTAAATATACTGTGAATTCTCTTGACCTTTAAACAAAAGAAGGACAAAAGTAATTGGAAAATATTAATGAAGACTAATGACAAGTTGAGTTGTAGACGGGGAATACAGTACATATTACTTTTCTGTTTCCTATTATTACCAGTAATACTCACTGGCTGGTAGGGGGCTCAGCCCATTTTAGTAACAACCCCTATTCACAAACAGAGACAGCCAGCCGATCAGCGGATGAGGGGGGAGATAATGAATTTTAATGTGAACAAAATGGTTGAATATCTCGCCCTTGGTGGATGTACTCCCGAAAATGGAGTGTATATTGAATTCTAAAGCTTACTAAATTCACAGCACGCCAAAGATAATGAAATATTACAAATATTCATATTATGGAACAACGTAAGAGAACCCGTGTTCATCTCTGCATAATTTACTAGGGACATTATTACAGGTTCATTTAAAACCAAAGCCACAGTTACAATTGGAACGGAGCAGACAGACCTGTTCCCTGCAGGACGTTTATTGTAATCCAGAGATATTCTGTTGATGTGTCACCACTTGCGTCATCCCTGCACAAACTGATGTTAATCGTGCGTTGTATTTGGGAACACTTGCAAATCGTAGTGACCCGAAGGTCTAGCGCCAGACATTGTACTGGGCCCATCCGGCCGCAGGGGTAGAATATTATACTGCTGTAAGGCTGGGATGTGAGGGGGGCCCAGCGATGGGGGCCCGCCCTCTGAGCAAATATGACGCAAGCACACGAGCAATGGTGGTCGCTCTGACAATTATTAAGACTGCAACACACTTTATTCACAGTCCCACGTTCCCTCTCCCCTTCTTCTTCTGCTCTGGAACAACCCATACCCCCCCCCCCTCCCCCAGTCTTGCGCCCTTTGGGCTTGAATCTGAGCTGTAAAGTTCCGGATACCTGTAGCGCACAGAATTGCTGTTGCATTATGTATACCTAGGGACACTATGTGCCCATGTTCTTAGTCGTACTCATTTAAGTGATTGCATCGCGCTGCTTCTCCGTTTGTGAGCGCGCCCGCCATCGCGATCATCAGAACTTACCCCTGTCATAAGCACAACTCAGAATAGGGAGTAATAATGTGGCATACTGGAATGTTAACAGATATTAGAAAGTTCCAAAAGCCATTTGATTCTTATCAGTGAGTGGAGGAGTTTATGGCCCCAAAACCAGTTACTTGCAGACCCTGCCACATGTAGGAGGTTAGGACAGGAAGTGTAGGGGTTTTGAGTAGAAGGAACAAAGCACAGGCTAGGGTCAGTGTGAGCTGAGGACAGAGATGGAAGGCACAGGCTAAGTGACCAGGAGAAACACAGTCTGGGGACTGTGGAACAAGCATGGTACTCCACAGTCCCTGGCATTATGGAGAGCAGAGCAGCGTGTGGGTGTTGCTATGAAGAGAGGGAGAGCCCATATCTGCAGTGTAACAGGAGAGCCAGCAGCTTCACTGAGAGATGGAGAGTGCAGTGTGAGAACCACCGTATGCAGAGTACAGTGGAAGGAACCAGGAACAAAGGGGATCCCCACCTTCAGGGGTACCCAAGAAGCAGGACGGGAGGTGTGAGTCTTCGGGAGAGGACTATCTGGGTGAGTGGTAGGAAACGACGTGTGGCGGAAGGCCCCCAGTAACGTGTCCATGAGAGATCCCGTTTAGATAGAGCCCCCAGCGAATAGGGGACAGCACACTGAAATGAATCTCAGTTTGCGGACGCTGCACTACTGATTCCCAGAGACTGCACTGGTATGTACTGTAATGCTGTCAAATCATTGTTTGAGCTGCCATTGCTGTTGCCATTGAAGCGAATTTAAGGAAATGTAACCTGAGGTAACCTGTATGAATATTGTGCTGGAGAGAGGAGAACAAGAAATTAAATGTTATTGTCATGATAACCCTGTCTGAACTGTGAATAAACTGCTTGCTTATGTGATGAGACGGCCTGGCGTGCAATGCTTGAAAATGACTGATAAACCTGGCGCTGCCCGGCTATCACAATTATACCCACGGAACATTGGGTCTCTTCCGCGCGTATGCCCAGTTTCTGCCCTTCAGTAGCCGCAGGAGAGGGAAAGGAGAGGGAAACTGGTGCGCCTGCAACTTTATATGTACCACATGTTGGGTCTGATTCTGAGTCGCCCTTCCCTGGTGGACATCCGTGCGTCTGAATGTGCAAGGACTGAGATGACCACTTGCAGCATCCATGGGAGCGGAAATATCACTCGGTAACTTGCAGCAGTTCTAAGGCAGTTGCAGTCTCTCCATCTGAGTGTGACCTCTCATGTCAGCAGGCCAGCGTCCTTGCATACAAGGGGTTTCAGCAACACAGCCGCAACAATCCCATAAGACGCAACATCTCCGTGTGTCTTTTTAGTCATGGCCTATTACCTGCCAGCCATCCCATCGTTCGGGAACGCCCCCTACATTTCTGCTACTGTGCGATCAAAATCCGAAGGCACATGTGGCGTGAGTCAGGTGCATGCGCAGAAGAAAAAATATTGTTTCCGCGAACATCGGTGTACAACACAACTCAGAATCAGGCCCGCTGTGTGCAGCAGTTTTTCAGTTATCTAGTGCTAGTACATTAGTAAATGCCCACAAAAAGGGGCGCAGCTATGACTAGGGCGTCTTGAATGGAGGGAGGCGGGTGTCAGCATTGGGAGCCGCAGCGATGTGATCACCTCAAATGAAAAGTGATCAATCATCACCCTTCCAATGTCATGTACTGCAGCTCCCTGGACCAGTAAGTGTGCAGGAGATCCAGCAGGAGGAGGAAGGTGTGTGAAAGGGAGAAGGTAGATCCACCAGGAGGAGAAAGATGGACCAACAGGAGGAGGCAGGTGGGCTGAGAAGAGCTTGGAGGCCTTCAATGAGCCTTAATATCACTATGCAGCTACGTTTGAGGAGGGTTGAGCAGGGGAAAGCAGCAGTCAGCACCATAAACTGATATAGAGCCCATCCCATTCCAGGCGCCATTCTGTGTGGTTGTGACACTCTCTGTATTATATGGCGGTCACTGTGATGTCCTCTGTATTTTATGGTGGTCACTGATACTTTCTGTATTATATGGCAGTCACGGTGATGCTCTGTGAATTGTATGGCGGTCACTTGGATGCTTTGGCATTGTACGGCAGCGAGTGATGCTATCAATATTATGTCAGTCACTGATGTTCTCACTATTATATGCTGCACTCTATCGGTGTCAATCTTTATATACGCTGTACTCTGCAGAAGTCACAGCAGAGCTCTGTGAATTGTGTGGCAGTCACTGTTACGCTTTCTGTATGGTAAGACTGGCACTAGTTTGCCCTGTGGTGGGTGAGGTGGTGTGCTATAGGCAGCTTAACTTTCCATTGAGCCCTGAGACCGAGGAGGGGAAGTGGGGCGCTGAGCTGAGTCTTTGCCCTGGTTGACAGCATGCCTCATCCCTGATGGGACAGGTAGTTCTATAGAGCCCAGACATGAGAGCAGCTTGACGTGAACTTCTCTCAGCCTCCAATGTCAAAAGATTAAGTGGCATACTGTATGTATACAGTATGCCAACCAATCAGCTCCTAACTGCCATGTTACAGGCTGTATTTGAAATATGTCAATTAGGGGCTGATTGGTTGGTACTTTATCTCTCTCCACTCTCTCTCTCTCTCTCTCTACAGGCTCTGATATACAGATATATATAGAGTTCTCCTGTAAGAGCATACCACCAAGGACGTAGTCACTGCGTGCCAGGGCTTCACTCTGAACCTGGCGCACCAAGCGATAACCTTCTTCCAGTTTTGGTTCCAAATTGATAGAATTGAATCAGAAAACATAATTTTTTTTTAAATGACACCTTAATCACACTGCATGTTGGTGCTATCAGCTCAATTTAAGCAGCAGGAACCCTTTATTATAGATCCTGGTGATGCTGACTCCTGTCCCATCCAATGGAGTTCAGTGTACAAGGAGATAACGATGTTTCTAAGGTATAAATGTTCCAGTCAAAACTGATTGATTATTCCGGTTTGAGTCATTTACAAAGCACTGAGGACAGCGATGTAACAGTATAGTGTGTCACTGTCATTTGTAATAAAGTAATAGACTCCACATATACTGTACATGTTATTTGTCATAGGTGTATGGACATTCTACAACAAGCCCCCCTGTTGAGCCACCCTGGCTGCCCCCTCCCGGAGGTCATGAACTTAATTCCTACCCAAAGGCATATCTGTGTGGAGTTTGCACGTTCTCCTAGTGCTTGTGTGGGTTTTCTCCGGGGGCTCCGGTTTCCTCCCAGAATCTAAAAAATGTACTGGTACTGTAGGTGAATTGGCTTTTGACACAAACATCATTAACCCAAGTTTGTGTGTGTGCATGTGATACATATAGGGGCAGATGTACTGTATTATATTAACCTGAAGAAGGCATAAGGAAGTGATAAACCAGTGATAAGTGCAAGGTGAGAATGCACCAACCAATCAGCCCCTAACTGTTAATTTACATATTGGAGCTGATTGACTGGTGCCTTTATCACCTTGCTCTTATCACTGGTTTATCACTTCCTTATGCCTTCTCCAGGTTAATACATCTGCCCCATAGAGTGTAAGCTCCACTGGGGCAGGGACTGATGTTGATGGCAGAAATATTCTCTGTACATCGCTGCATAATATGTGTGCGCTATATACTGTAAATACCTGTTAATAAATAATAAACACTGATCCTTTAAACCTAAGTTTCCAGCAGTTGCGAACTACAAGTACCAGAATACCGCAACTGCTGGAGAGCCTCAGTCTGCCTACACGTTTTTGCTACCAGCGCAGTTACCCAGCTTTTGCACGCCACATGTATCAGGTTCACGCAGGTTAAACTACATCCACACAAACGGCTGCTATCCCTCACTCTGATAATAGTCCGTACACAACTGTTGCGTTGTATTAAGGTTGTTAGATTCCCGTCATACCGATCCATACCCAATAAATTTGGGGCTGATTAAGAGGTCGACGCTAATTGCACCACCGCTGCGTCTTTGGGTGCAAGATGGCACACACCGCACACCCATATAATTATACTACAGAGACCTGCGGCGGCCGGGGAAATGGCGTGGTGGCCCCGCATGTCAGGCCCTACCAACCTTCCCCCCCCCCCCGCACAAGTACAAAAGCATCGCACAGCGGCGATGCTTTTGTACTTGACGAGTAGCTCCCTACCAGCGCAGCTTCTGCACGCTGGCAGGGAGCTGCCCGTCGCTGTCCGGGTTGCAGCGGCTGCGTGTGACGTCACGCAGCCACCGCGGCCTGCCCCCCTCGCGGTCCGAGTACACCTGCGTTGCCAGGACTGCACCCCCAAAACGCCGGCCCAACGCCGCCGGCCCGCCCCCCTCCCGCCTAGCAACTGCCTCTGTCTTTCAATCAGGCAGAGACGATCGCTGTGCTGAGATGGCCATCGGCTGCCTGGCATGCGCCAGCGCACTGCGGCGCCGGAGCATACACAGTTCAGACCTTATCGGCTGCTGTGCGAAAACGCACAGCAGCGATCAGGTCTGAATTAGGCCCATAGTGCTAAGGAAATATTTCCAAGGCAATTTTCCTCGGTCCCACAGCATAGCGGCGCCCTAGGAAAGTGTCTTCATAAGGTTATATGGTGACTGTACCCGGCTTGTAATTATCCTATTTACTCCACTTGTAGTTTATCAGGGCCCTGGTTTGAGAACCGCTCGTGGACAGATCGGAGTAAAGAGCTTGGGCTGAGCCATTAGGTTCTTAATCAAACCAAGCACTGATCTACCCTTTACCGAGCAAAGATAAGTCAGGACCAGGCTGGTTATTGCTGTTCTCTTTGAAGTGCAGCCTGTATCACACAGACAGAGGTCAAGAGAACGTTATAATTTACTTAACGTCTTTTATAAGAAACGCAGTAATTGCTCCTGTGCCCAATCTCAGAGGACACGCAGAAGATGTGCGGAGCGTTCAGAGGGCAGGAGGGAGGCAGGTGCTGTCCGGATCATTTCTGGAAGTGGCTGGAAAGAATTATACGTCTAATAAAAGGGAATTCATCTACAGGCGGCAGATTGATGCTGGAAGGCGAGAGGGTTAGAGTTCTCCGTTTCTGCCTGGCAATGTCAAAGTCACTGCATGTCTCCTGACTGTTTGATGTGCCGTTTGATTGATGTCCGCCGTGGCTTCATGCGGAGGTCACTATGGATTTTCCAGCCCCTCACAAGTGTTATACTCAGCAGCACCATGACCCCAGTTGTGTAGACGGTGGACTCTGAGCCTCCATTAATTTCGTATAGCCGTACATCTTTCCGGATTCAGTGCGCCTCCTGCAATGAGGCCGCAGGATTTGTGTGAGGGTGGAAGCCAGGCGGGTGAGTGGAGCGCTGGGCACTGCTGTAGAGATACAGGATAGTCATGGGAGGGTCACTAAAGGAGGGGAAGATTTAAAATGCAGGGACTGATTTAGTGTTTGGGGGGGGGGGGGGTGCTGCTGTAGCTCAACTCTAAATTAATGTATTAAAATACACCAACCCCTAGACTGAGGGACATTTACTAAGGGGGAAATTTACTAAGCAGTGATAAGAGCGGAGAAGTGAGCCAGTGGAGAAGTTGCTCATGGCAACCAATCAGCACTGAAGTAACATCTATAATTTGCATACTATAAAATGATACAGAGCTGCTGATTGGTTGATGGGGAAATATCTCCACTGGCTACTTTCTCCGCTCTTATCACTGCTTAGTAAATGTCCCCCTAAGTCTGGCATGGAGACAATGCAGACGGAGATAAATTACCAGCCAATCAGCTCCTAACTGTCATTTTTCAAACCCCGCCTGTGGCATGGCAGACAGGAGCTGATTGGCTGGTACTTTATCTCTGTCCGCTTTATCTCCATCCACTGCTTAGTAAATAGACAATAGACACATCACCAGTGTGTTGGGCCTTACAGTATACAGAATGTGACCAGGGGTTTCTGTGTAACATGGGGCAGATGTACTAAGCCTCAAAGAGAGATAAAGTGGAGAGAGATAATGTAGCAGCCAATCAGCTCCTAACTGCCACGTCACAGGCTGTGTTTGAAAAATGACAGTCAGGAGCTGATTGGCCGGTACTGTATATCACTCTCCACGGATTAGTACATACTAATGAGAACTGTGGCACTACAGTGTGTTTAACACATTTGTGGTGCTGGGAGTATTTACACATTTTAATTCTTAATAACTTTGTCAGCATAGCATATGACAAGTTTATTGGTGGGGCCCCACAAGTTGCCCAGGGGCCCCCACAAACCTTAATTGCCCTCCAGGCCAAATCTCCAGAATTATCCGTCCTCCATATCCTAACTCTAAAGGGAAGATGCATCAAACCTTCCAGTGAGAGTGGAAGTGGGGAAGTTGCCCATAGCAACCAAGCTTCTAGCTATCATTTATCTAGCACAGTCTATGAAATTACAGTTATAACATGACTGGTTGCTATGGGCAACATCTTCATTATATTACTCTCAAAGGATTCATATATCTCCTCGTAAATGAGGCTTTAAATAAATACATATTTATCACGCCCATGTCTGAGGTGGGGTGGACGTTAGCCACTGATGAATGAGGCCGTCATTGCACTGCTCCATCAGACTAGTCTTTCAGTCTTTCACTATCACACTCTGCTTCCGGGAGGTGAGTTTGCGTTGCACGGATCTCTGCAGAAGAACGCAAATGGCGACTTTCTGCATACAGCGCAAGCGCGATGGGAATTTGCGCATTTTTGCATATGTACGTCCTATTTTGAGATTGACAGAACTTGGCAGAATCTGTCTTTCTATAAACTTGGGCACTTTGGGGTGGAAAATGGGCGGCGACAATGCGAGCGTATAGAACAGTTCTGGATTGTAGGCGTGTTGTAAGCATATGTGTAAGTCTCGTATACAGGTAAGGGAAGCCTGTCATGTGCCGTACTATTGATGACTGCTACGCCAACCAGTGTAAAATCAGTGGCCTGTGCCGGGTTTCCACTTGCACACATACAGATCGCCGATTAGCTGGACGGAACCTGGCATTCACATAAGGTAATAAGTCAGGCTTCCGCCGTTGCCCGCAGCTACAGCCACTGCACGTTTATGGCTGATACCTGGTCTGCATAGCTCACTTGTGGATAATAACCCACTGGGGATTACCTGGACTGGACACGATCATTTAAACACTCCACAACCTGCAGAGTTTTCGGCAGATCCTCATCTGAATCTGACGGAATGAATTGCAGATAAATGGGAGGAAGTTATGCTGGGCATACACGGACAGATATATGTCAGACCTATAGACGTTTTATCTGACAGCCTGGACCTATTAGATTTCATGGCCATACACTGTGAGATATCTGTGTTCCTCCGCTGGGAAGGAACAAGGGAAATGCTGGGAGGTATTGGCAACAGCGCATACACCGCCAGATGCGGACGACCGATGATCGGATCATTCGAACATCCGATCATCGCTGATTGCTCACGGCCATACACTGTGTGATTTTTGGCCTGATCCACCAATAATCTGCGGATCGGGCCAATAAGTGCATAATGTATGCCGGCATTAGAATTGGGGGGGACCAAGTTTTATATGAGTTACTACTTTTAGACATCTATTTCTGTGGACAGTAAGGTGACTACATGTGGAGTACAAGTTTACAGAAGCCCAGCCGCAGATTTTCGGGATCTGTCTGTAATCATGATGCACTCCTGCCCGCCATCCTGCTCATGGTAAGAGGGGAAATGTTTCCATAGCAGTTGACCAACCAAAATATTGATGGTAGAACCCTGAGGAGCGCCTTTTGTCATTTAGGGGCATATTTATCACATCTCAGAGACGGATGAGATATGATCAGTTTGCCCAAAGCCGCAATGCGATAATTGAATACAGCTCTTTGCAGCATCTCAGCGCACTTTACTGATCAGATGACGGGGTCACAGCAGGAGCACAGGAACAGATGACAGGAGCTCACCAATCACCAGTCCCTGGAGCAGGGAAGTGTTTTGTGGGTTTTTAAAGAAATAAAAAATTGTATGCCATGGCTAATCACAGGGAGATCCCAAGCTCAGCCTTCACTGTCAGCAAGCAGAGAAGGGGATCTGGAGGGAAACCTGGATAACACTATCTTAAGATGCCGTTATTATCACAGGGCTCCCCCCGGTATTTTTTTTTTTTAGTAAATTCGGCCAGATCGCATTCCCCATTAATAGTATGGGAAATGTTATCTGCTTACTAGAAAAATGTGAATTTAATTGCCCACACCCTTTTTCACATTTTAATAAAAAAAATATTGATAAATACGCCCATGAGGGTACAAACAGCAGACTAGAGGAAAGACATCAAGGCTTACCCACTGATTAGTATGGTGCACACTGCAGATATCAGGACAGTGTTATTCTGTCACTTCCTCTGGGGAACAGTTAATCTTTTAATAACAATCTTTTTGTTTGTGTCCACATATAACAGATCAATGGTCGGGCTATCTGCCATAATTATCATTGCCCGACAGCCTTTTCTGATTTTGTCTCAATTTAGTTTTTGTGTTTTCTGGTCATCATCCATCTGACTGTCGGGAGCAGTAAGAGCCAACGCAAATGTGGGTTTATTTTACTCTGCCCGTATAGCACACTCGGTGCCAGCTGCAGAAACTCAGCCCAGGGCTTGGCAGGGATGTTGGGGTAACATGTATGTATGATAACATCAGTACTGCAGTCAGAATCCGGGACCCAGAGGATTCCATAAACATGGCTGCTAAATGTTACTCACTGAGAGGCAGATGTATTAAGCCTTAGAGAGTGATAAAGTGGAGAGAGATAAACTACCAACCAATCAGCTCCTAACAGTCATTTTTCAAACACAGTCTGTAACATAGCAGTTAGGAGCGGATTCATACCTCCCAACATACACGGGAGGCAAATCGGGACCCCTCAGGTGGCGCCAAAACGGGGACATGGCCTGTGGGAAAGGGGGCATGGCTTTGTGGGGATGCCGTGCCCCCGGGCCACGCCTCCCATTTTAGTCACCGTGCATTCTCCATAGCCGTGCACAGGCATCTATGGCGGTCGTACGCAAATTAGTGGCATCTCCACTTGTGGCTGAGTGGGGCTAGCTGGTTGGTAACTGGGCATTCCACCATAGGCTAAGTGTAGGGATGGCGTGCCGAGGGGGCGTGCAGACGGAATTGCGAGCTGTGTGGAGTTCTCTGTATGCAGAGGTCTGTCTGACGGTTCCGTTACACCCAGGACGGGGCGCAGCTGTTCACTAATAAGCATGGCGGCTATAAAACCAAGCTTACTGATAGCGGCAGTGTGGTCACAAAGACGCGTGCAACTCAGCAATGTCCGCATAAATATCCGAGCATGCATTGCTGGTGTAATTACACCCAACTTACATGCCACTGTGAATACGCCCCTAAAAGTCATCCCTTATATACTGATTGTTAGATTGCTGGAGTAGGGGAGAAAAGAGGGAGCAGAACTGCACAGCGAGATGAGAAGGCGCCTTGTTCACAGTCTGAGACGTGAAATTAATTGCAAGTGTTCCTAGAATTAATCCCTGTGTAAAGGGTTCCTTCTCAGCATTGTCTGAGCACCAGAAGATATTTGTGTGCTGGGCTCCTAGCCAGGGGATTCCTTAATGCCAACTCTTCCCCCCCAGTCACCTCCCCTCGTTGCCCTGAAACCAGCTCTCTCTTGCAGTGTGGTCTCTGCAGCATTTTCATTTAAAGGACACAAGAATTATTAAATGCAAAGAAAAAAAAAAAGAAAATCTTCACTTTAAAGAGCTCTCCACCTGAAACGCCTGCTGATCCGTGTTCCTAGCTTCAGTACTAGACAGCAGCTGTATTTACCTATAGTAACCACCATTCCAGTGCTGTCTGTGGATTACTCCATCCTGGCTATAAATTCTTATATGCAGGGTGAGCTACAGTTTTGGGGTGGGGGTGGGGGGGGGGGATATTTCCGATTTTCTCCCTTGACATCTATAAGTCATTATAATGAACTTTACAGAGACGGCACCCTATAAAATGAGCTATGATATAATTACACTGTCACACTACAAGGCATTATAATTGGCTGTGGGTGGACAGAGGAAATGTGGAATATTAACAGTGGATTACCGATCACTCAGCAGTGGATTGTGGCTAAAGGTTCATGCAACTATTATTAACGATATAGGGCCCAATAATAAGCAACTGGGATGGGGCAAATTATATTTAAAGTGTAGGAGCTCCTCAATCCATACCTTACACACTAGTAAAATGATAGTGTAGTATGGCAGATTTCTTTATGTGCTATATATATATATATATATATCCAGGGCCGTTTCTTGGGGCAGGCGAGCAGTGCAACCGCACTGGGCGCCCGCCGCGGCACTAACTGTGGCTCCCTGCTCCCCCTCCTATTTCTCCCAGAGTAACCCGCTCGGGGGGCGGAGTTTCACGGAATGACACGGTTGCGTCGTTACGTCACGACGCAACCCCGTCACTACGCAAAACTCCCCCCCCCCCCCCAAGCGGAGTACAGAGGGGGATGCAAGTTAGGAAGAGGGAAAGGACGGCGCGAGGAGCGACTGGTGAGGCGGGCCGAAGAGCGGTAATCGCCTCTGTAAGTATTCTCTCTCTCTCTCAATGTGTAAAATGGGGACACCTGCCGTAATGTGTGAAATGGGGACTCTTGCCTGCCGTAGTGTGGGGATTTAATGTATCAAGGGCATTACTGTGTGGGGCTTAATATGGTAGAATATATTTTTTCCTGTGGTGGTCGTGATCTGTTGGAGCAGGGTCAAAAACTGGATTGTGAGGTAGTCTTTTCAGACGAGGCCATGCCCATTTCAATGAAGCCACACCCATTTAGATGAGGCCACGCCCCTTGCCGGGTGCGCGCGCCAGTTTTTTTTTATCTAGGGGTGTGTGTGTATAGGGGGGGGGCACATTTTTTTATGTCATGAGGGGGGCGCATTTTTAAATCTCGCACTGGGAGCCAAATTGGCAAGAAACAGCCCTGTATATATCTCCTATATAATAGCCCTGTGACTCTGTGCCTGGACCTCTAACCATAGCCGGCCCTAGGTATAGGCAAACTAGGCAAATGCCTAGGGCATTTGACATGCCTAGGGGCACAAGCAGCTTCTGCTGATCAAAATGATATGCGGCATGCCTATATTCTGTATGTGACTGCGGCTATATCTCCATATGAAATGCTATGTTACAATGTATTCCTGGAAATCACTGTAATGTAGCATTCCATATGCAGATACAGCCACAGTCGCACACAGAATATAGGCATGCCACATATCATTTTAATCAGCAGAAGCTGCTTGTTCATCCTAGCCACATAGCAATGCAAATAAGATGCATTTTCGTCAAAAAAGGTGCCCAACGTTAGCAGAGCTGCCAGATGACTCACACCAGGCATCTCCTGCCGTATGGTGTATTGAGACAAGATGTATGAGGACACATCTGTATCCAAGTAGAGGCAGAGGTCACAGTGTTAGCGTCCATGTGAGTGCTGTGTACAGGTTGTGCAATAGTGTTCGGGATATGTGTAAGGGGCATTATGTGTGTCGTGTATAAATGCATTAATAAAGTATGGCATATGTGTAAGGGACATTATGTGTATAAGGGCATTAATAAAGGTTGGCATAATGTGTAAGGTAAACAATAGATTGTGTCTGTGCGCTTCAGTGACTCCAAATACAGTGATAAAGGTGAGTATTTGCCTCTACTAAAAACCAAGAGACTTTTTACATTTTTATAGTTTTACTAGAAACAAATCACATTACACTTAAATACATTTGTTAAAACATACATTAAAATATATCTGCTCAATTACTAGTATATTTCAACCGGAATGCATTCTGACTAGAATATTGTAATATGAAGCCGTTTTGACTTAATTGATTAACCCGTAATTCTTATAAAGATAACCAGTTGTTTAGAAATCATTAATCAACTGTTTAAAGTGCCGTTAGTGCCACATTTTTCTTATCACTATATGCCGGTTTGTAAATATATAGATATTAATATAAAGGTCTCCACTTATCCTGTCACTGGCGTCCCAGTGCAGGATTAGTCCTTCCTGATGTGTTTTGCCCAATCAAAACGGGATTATATTTACCCTTTCCTGGGAATGTTCTCCGCTTTAGGCACTATAGCACAAGTGCAAAGGTTGATTTTGAGGTGAATACCTTTAGGAGTTCCCGGCTGGTGGGCAGCGTTTACAAGCACACAGTCAGCTGTAGTGGAGACTTTGACAAGTTGTCAGCGCTGCACTAGGCAGCGTTCAAGGAGCCACAATACAGACGAGCCGTAGGTGTAAGTGTCCTAGGTGTAAAGACACTGTAGGCGGCAGTCCAATGGCACAGAGGATGCGGCAGGGTGAGCGGCAGAAAACCGGCACAGCTGAGAACGGCAGGAGCGGCCAAGGCACGATCACAAATGCAGCGGTTGAAAACGGGTGATGACGTCAACGCGTTTCGTCCCGTCAATTCTCGGGACTTCCTCAAGAAGGTGCATTATGTTTATAAGGACATTAATAATCTGTGTCATATGTGTGAGGGTATTACTGTGTGGTATGTGTATAAAGGCACTACTAATGTGTGGGATTATGGAGGTAATTCAGAGTTGATCGCAGCAGCAAATTTGTTAGCAGTTGGGCAAAACCATGTGCACTGCAGGTGTGGCAGATATAACATTTGAGTTAGATTTGGGTGGGTTATTTTGTTTCTGTGCAGGGTAAATACTGGCTGCTTTATTTTTACACTGCAATTTAGATTTCAGTTTGAACACACCCCACCCAAATCTAACTCTCTCTGCACATGTTATATCTGCCCCCCTGCAGTGCACATGGTTTTGCCCAACTGCTAACAAATTTGCTGCTGGGATCAACTCTGAATTAGACCCTATCTGTAGAAGGTGCTCTTAGTGTGGCATGACATAAAGAAAGGGCACTACTGTGTGGTCCAAAGTGAATAAAGAGCAATATGGTGTGGTGTAATGTGAATAAGGAGCAATTCAGTGTGATGTAATGTGAATAAGGGGCACTACTGTGACGAGTAATGTATATAAGGTAAAATGGTACTACTGTGTGATGTAATGTGAATAAGGGGCACTATTGCATCTTATAATGTGAATAAAGTTGCACTACTGTGTGGCGTAATTTGAATTGGGGGTACTATTTTGTGGCCATGCCCCTTCCCAGCAAAAACACGCCCCTTTTTGGGCTGCAGAATGAATGTGCGCACTGTTCCTATTTAAAATATAGGGGTTAGGAGCACCAAAATGAGAACTGCTATGGGTGAGGGGTGATGGTGCTGGGAAAAGGATGCAGGTTCAGAGGCGGAACTAGTGGCGGTGTTAGGAGGCACCAGCCAAAATCTTGCCTAGGGCATCATATTGGTTAGGGCCGGCTCTGCCTCTAACGCTGGGCGTGGCTAGGAGCTCTCATTGGGTTAGTGGCAGGTCTATCACACCCAGTCCAAAGCTGATTGGGTGAGAAACACCCTCCCACACAGGTTACATCCAATGGGAGGCTCTTCCCTTTGCCTGCTGTGTTTTCACAGAGCAGGATTAACAATGGGGCTGATGGAGCTGCAGCTCCATGTCCACAACCCAAAATAGGCCCACTGCATCTGCAGCAACACACCCTCCAACACTTTATACATAAACATTGATGCAAATTCGAAAAGGGGCGTGGCCACGGGGTACAGCGGTGTGGCCACACCCCTTTTCCTTTACTTACAATGGAAGCTTGGAGAGTGAAAAAACAGCACAGACCATAAAAAAAGGGACTGTACCCGCCAAAAAGGTGCAGCTGGTGGGTATGTCACTGCATCTGCAGCATGTCTCTGCGCTGTAGATAGGGAAAAAAACATCCTTTTACTGCAGCGTCAACACTATTGACTCCCTAGCCGCAGCGCAGGGGGAACAAAAGCTTCTGCGGCCACCGGCATAGATGTGTATGAAAGCGGCGCAGCGGAAGTCTTTCATAGCCCTCACTGCGCCGCATACTCTCTGAGCCCTGTAGCCTCTTCTGCGCGTGATGTCACAGAAGTGCCTCCCCACCACAGCCGCGCCCAGATCCCCAGAGGCCCTGACTCCGCAACTCCGCACCTGGGTTGTCAGCCTGGAAGCCCCGAGATGGCTAATGTAACGGATAGAGTGGGTGATATCGCAGAGGGTAATGTCTGGACGCTGAATCAATGTAAAAGGTGACAGTGCTGTGCAGTGCAGTGGGTGTGCAGTCAGGGCCGGTGCTAGAGTGTTCAGCGCCCCCCTGCAAACTATAAATTTGCACCCTCGCATACTTTACAAACGCACAGCGCACATAATACCCCCTGTAGTAGAGACACTTACACATGTAATGCCCCCTGTACCAGAGACGCTTACACATGTCATGCCCCCCCGGTACCAGTGACGCTTACACAAGTAACACCCCCTGTAGCAGTGACGCTTACACACGTAACGCCCCCTGTACCAGTGACGCTTACACACGTAACGCCCCCTGTACCAGTGACGCTTACACACGTAACGCCCCCTGTACCAGTGACGCTTACACACGTAACGCCCCCTTTACCAGTGATGCTTACACACGCAACGCCTCCTGTACCAGTGAAGCTTACACACGTAACGCCCCCCTGTACCAGTGACGCTTACACACGTAATGCCCCCTGAACCAGTGACGCTTACACACATTATGCCGCAGTCACACATACACACACATACACACACAACAGACACATATATATATATATATATATATATATACACACACACACACACATGCATACTGTACATACATTACACACATACACAGTCACACATATATACAGTATACACAGACACTGTATATATACACACACACGCACTCTCTTTCCAGACACTTATGTAATTAAATCTGGCTGGCCGAAGCTGTAGCAGCTCATCCTCCTGCTGCAGCATGGTCCAGTGTAGCTCCGCCCCTTATTCCCATCTAGCTCCACCCCCTTTGGCTCCAGCCCGGCCACTGAATGTCACACAGGGGAGGGGAGGGGGAGAGGAGGTTTTGTGCTGCCGGCGCCGCTGCATGTGTGATAGCAGCCGGCAGCAGCAGCAGGGATAGCAGCAGCAGCAGCTCAGCACAGGGATGCAGAGCAGGGAGAACGCCTCTCCTTCCTGGTGCCTCCCTGCACTGCATCCCTTTGCTGAGCGGCTAGCACCGGACCTGTGTGCAGTGACACTGACACTGCACAGCACTCTCACCTTTTACATTGATTCAGCCAGTCACTCAGTTCTGACAGCCAGTCTCTATTGTTAGCGCCGGTGTCCCAACGCGCCGCATTACAGGGAAGTAGACGCACTCAATAAACTACAGCTCCCAGCAGCCCTTAGCCCCGAAGCATTCCACCCCTTAGGGCTGCTGGGAGCTGTAATTTATTGCGTACTTCTTCTTCCCTGTAATGCGGCGCATTGGGACACCGGCGCGAACAATAGTGACTGCCTGCTGTGTGAGTCTCCAGGAGAGCCAATGCCAAAGGGAGGACAGCAGCTTAGCTGCTGACAGGAGGAAAAGCAGGAGAAGCATTACTCGCCCCTCCCCCACGCACAGTACCTCCGGCCCCATCCGTGGCACCCCCACATCCCCTCCGGCACCCGCGGTAGCTCCGGAACCCCACCCACAGCAACCCCGCACCCACCCCTCCTGCCACACCACCGCATCCGCCCCTCCCCCATCCGGGGCACCCTTGCAACTGCTCCTCCCCCAACCGCAGTGGCTCCGAACCACCACCCGCGGCACCCACGCACCCTCCCCCACCTGTGGCACCACCAAACCAGCCCCTCCCCCCCCCTGCGGCACCACCGCAACCGCCCCTCCTGCGGCACACCAGGATCCCATCCGCGTCTTCCCCGCACCTGCCCCTCCCCCAACCAAAGCACCTACTAGGTGATTTATCAGTCTCTGTGTGCGCTGTTCACGCCATTGCAAGGGGCTTCGACCCCTTAACCATTGCACGCCCTTTGTCCGTGCAATATTTAACCACTCACACAATTATGATTGGAGGTAATACGCCATATAATAAAAATATTGCACGTCACAAGGGTGGGCAAGGGTTAAGGGGGCGTAACCCCTTACGACGGTGTGAAGAGCGCCCGTAGGGCGCGATGACTCACCTAGTATATTTATATATATATATATATATATATATATACAAATATATACACATAAATATAGCTTAGGGGACAGCATTGTTATATACTTTTTAGTATAATAAGTCAGTCCCTAAGGCAGTGGTTCCCAAACTTTTTTGAATCACGGCGCCCTAGAGTATTTATATATATTTTTTAACGCCACCCCTAGGCCAAAAGTTCCTTATTGATAAATTTAGAAAGAAATGTTACATTAATTAAATTGTGTTTATAATATGTCATCCTTAGGGTCAGTTATGTGGTGAGGGACAGGATTCGCTTCTGTTTGTCCACATATGTTATGACTGACAGTCACCAGCACTGTTTTTTTTTTTGCCTATTACACTGACCATAAATAAAATGAATTGGTACTGAACCACCAACCCAAGGCACCCCTGCAAGTGTCCTGAGGCACCCCACGGAGCCACGGCACACAGTTTGAGAACCGCTGCCCTAAGGGCTATATTCATCTGAGGGTGAAAAGCTGCATAGTCTGCCCTGTACGTATAGCAGGATATTTCCAATGAATCTACACTAGAATTTGATGGTGCAGAGTCTGGGCCTAATTCAGACCTCATTGCAGCAGCAAATTTGTTAGCTAATGGGCAAAACTATGGGGGGTCATTCCGAGTTGATCGCTAGCTGCCGTTGTTCGCTGCGTAGCGATCAGTGAAAAAAAATGGCTAATCTGCGCATGCGTATGCACCGCAATGTGCACGCGCGTCGTACGAGTACAAAGTCCTTTGTGGTTTTGCACTTGTTCTAGCGACGATTCTAAACGCACAGCCGATCGCAAGGAGATTGACAGGAAGAGGGCGTTTCTGGGTGTCAACTGACCGTTTTCTGGGAGTGTTTGGAAAAACGCAGGCGTGGCCGTGCATTTGCTGGGCGGGTATCTGACGTCATTACCGTGTCACTCATCGCAGCAATCATCGCACAGGATAAGTAACTACAGGGCTGGTCTTGTTCTGCGCAAAATGTGTTTGCAGCCGCTCTGCTGCACAGGCTTTCGCACTTCTGCAAAGCGAAAATACACTCCCCCGTGGGCGGCGACTATGCGTTTGCACGGCTGCTAAAAACTGCTAGCGAGCAATCAACTCGGAATGACCCACTATGTGCACTGCAGGTGGGGTAGATATAACATGTGCAGAGAGAGTTAGATTTGGGTGTGGTGTGTTCAATCTGAAATCCAAATTGCAGTGTAAAAATAAAGCAGCCAGTATTTACCCTGCACAGAAACACTATAGGGGGGTACACACGTAGAGATGTGTGCTGAGCGATCTATCACAGACCGCTCAGCACACATCTCTCCCCCCCGCTTAGCATGAGTGGAGGAGGGAGGGGACGCTCATTTCACACAGCGGTGAAGTGAGCGATCTGACTAGATTTGGCATGCATGCATGCCAAATCTAGAGCCAGCGATAGCGCACATCGCTGTCGCCGGCACCCTACACACAGTGCGAGATTGCTAAGAAATCAAGAAAAAATCGCATGTGTACCCCTCTTAAAACCCACCCAAATCTAACTCTCTCTGCACATGTTACATCTGCCCCCCTGCAGTGCACATGGTTTTACCCATTAGAGAAAGATTTTGCTTTTGCTTTCAGGTCTGAATTAGGCCCTTAAGGGGGGCACACACTAGGCGATTTCTGGATAAAAAATAAATGGTTTATTTTTAGCCTGAAATCAGCCAGTATGTATGGGGGTGATATTGGTGACCGATGAATGATGCACGCTCCCGCACGCTATTCAGCGATCACCAATATTGAGTTGACATGCAGCTTAACCCGTCAATATGGGGCTGAGCTGCATGTCCGGGAATGCCGGCGGTGACGACACTGAACGTTATCGTTGAACAATAACATTCAGTGTGTACGCACTATATCGACACCCATCAAGCCATAACGCAGGTGTTCTAAGGCAAGCACAAGGAGGAACAAAGCGTCCCGGGGAGTAGACGGGAATAAGAGAGTATGGTGTTGCTGACATAGACACAGCGCAGAGTGTATATTGGGGGTAATTCCAAGTTGATCGCAGCAGGAATTTTGTTAGCAGTTGGGCAAAACCATGGCCCTCATTCCGAGTTGTTCGCTCGCTAGCTGCTTTTAGCAGCATTGCACACGCTAGGCCGCCGCTCTCTAGGAGTTTGTCTTCGCTTAGCAGAATTGCGAATAGAAAATTCTTAGCAGTTTCTGAGTAGCTCGAGACTTACTCCTACACTGCGATCAGCTCAGTCCGTTTCGTTCCTGGTTTGACGTCACAAACACGCCCTGCGTTCGGACAGTCACTCCCCCGTTTCTCTAGACACTCCCGCGTTTTATCCTGGCACGCCTGCGTTTTTCCGCACACTCCCGGAAAACGGCCAGTTTCCGCCCAGAAACACCCACTTCCTGTCAATCACACTCCGATCACTTCAACGATGAAAATTCATCGTTCGGACGTGAGTAAATCTACTAAGTTTTGTGCTAAATTACTTAGCGCATGCGCACTGCGTACCATGCGCATTTTCGCATTAATCGCTCCGTTGCGAAAATCGGCAACGAACGAACAACTCGGAATGACCCCCCATGTGCACTGCAGGGGGGGCAGATGTAACATATGCAGAGAGAGATAGATTTGGGTGTGGTGTGTTCAATCTGCAATCTAATTTGCAGTGTAAAAATAAAGCAGCCAGTATTTACCCTGCACAGAAACAAAATAACCCACCCAAGTCTAACTCTTTCTGCACATGTTACATCTGCCCCCCCTGCAGTGCACATGGTTTTGCCCAACTGCTAACAAAATTCCTGCTGCGATCAACTTAGAATTACCCCCATTATCTGTAATATTCCCCCAAAACACCCGTTTTCAGGGAATAACCACAACTGCTTAGTATCACTCCCATGTATCACAGAGGGATCACTGCAAATATCTCCGATACCTACTGCGATCCCTCCATTCCCAACAGCAGCTGCAACCCCCGTAGGTTTCATGCTGTCAGGTTTAGCAAGTTCCGGAATGCGAAGCTTGGCCCCTACAGCTAAGGCCATCTGAAAATGGTGTTAGCCCATTGTAGCCTATGGGCCACAGTTGGCAACAGTCTGCAGTATAGCACCCAGATCGCATTGAGCGCCCGATTCAGCATGGAGCGCAGCTACGAATGCGTTTGCATGCTGAATCTTTCTGGAGTGTGCGCAGAAGTCGCACTGTGCACGCGTACACAGTGAGACGCGACGGCATCTCATATGTGCGAACGCCTCTGCCTGATTGACAGGCAGAGGTGTCCGCGGGGCGGGAGAGGGCGTAGCAGTGGAGTTTTGGGGGTGCGGTCTGGACAATGCAGGCGTGTGACCGTTTCTGGGCTGGGCCACGGCCGCTGCGTGACGTCACACGCAGCCGCTGCGTGCCTATATATAACGGGTGGCCGTCTGCCTTCGCAGCTAGGCAACGTAGGCAGAGGGCAACCCTAAACACGCGAGTGCATCGCCCTAACATGCCGGCGGACTTGCCCTGTGCTGGGCGTCACCCCACATGTCAGCGTAAAGAGGTGTAGGTGTGCGTTTTTTGCACATCTCCATCTCATACTGAATTAGGCCCTGAGTATGCAACTAGTCATGTCTGTTCCCCTTCCCACACTTACTTCCCTTTGCTTTTACAGTGTTCCTGTGTGGTGTTGGGTTGTTATTGAGGGGGAGATGTATCAAACCTGCAAGAGAAATAAAGTGGAGGAGTTGCCCATAGCAACATATTAGCTTGTAACTGTCACTTTTATTTTTTTTAAATGTGCTAGGTAAATATCTGGAAGCGGGTTGCTATGGGCAACTTCTCCACTTTATCTCTCTGACAGATTTAATACATTTCTGCCTGAGAACGTTTGTTATTATTGTTTTACTGGTAGTTTTAATAATACTTACCAGCTTGGCTGCCTTTTAGAAAATGATAGACAGCATCTGATTGGTTGCTATGGGCAACATCACCAATTATCTGTTTTAGAGGCTTTAGTAAATTTACCCCTTAGTGTCACTGTCAGGACAGAAATTTACTGACAGTTCTTGTGCAAATAGCTGCGTGTTCTCATGTAAATGTAGTGTACATTGGGGGTAATTCAGACCTGATCGCTCGCTAGCGTTTTTTTGCAGCGCTGCGATCAGGTCAGAACAATGCATGCGTATGCACCACAATGCGCAGGCGCATAGCACGGGTACAAAGCTGATCGTCGCTCAGTGTGAAGAATCCATTCGCACGGCTGTTCGTAAGGAGATTGACAGGAAGAAGACGTTTGTGGGTGTAAACTGACCGTTTTTTGTGAGTGGTTGGAAAAACGCAGGTGTGTCGAAGCGTTTGCAGGGCGGGTGTCTGACGTCAATTCCGGGACCAGACAGGCTGAAGTGATCGCAACGGCTGAGTAAGTCCTGGGCTACTCAGAAACGACACAAACTCTTTTTGTACCGCTCAGCTGCACATGCGATCGCACAGTTGCACAGCTAAAATACACTCCCCGATGGGCGGCGACTATGCGAACGCTGGACTGCAAAAAAAAACCTAGCGATCGATCAGGTCTGAATTACCCCCATTATGCTGTGTATATGTATGATTGTCTTAAGGACAGTGCTTAAAGTGGTCCTAGAGAGGTGGTAGAACTCGCCCCCCCTCCCCCTGGCACCCATGGGGCGCGTCCCAAAAAGGGGCGTGGTCTCAAAAAGAAAGAGGCGTGGTCACACTATAGTATCCCCAATTAAAATTATGCTACACAGTAGCACAATCTTATTCACATTACACCACATAGTAGTGTCCCTTATTCATGTTATGACACACATTAGTGCCCCTTATACACAAAGCCCACAGTAGTAGCACCCCTAATACACATAATGCCACAGTAGTAGCACCCCGTAATACACATAATGCCCAACAGCAGTAGCGCTCTTTATACAATGCCCACAGTGGTAGTGCCCCTTATATAGAGCCCATTGTAGTGGTGCCCCTTATGCAGTGCCCCCAGTAGTAGTGCCCCTTATGTCCCCAGGAGTGATGCCCCTTATGAAGTGCCCCCTTTACAATGCCCTCACTAGTAGTGCCCCCAGTAGTAATGCCCTTAATGATAATGCTCCCAGTCGTTCAGCCCCCTGTAGTTATGCCCCCAGTAGTTTAGCCCCCAGTGGTAATGCCAATGCGGTTATGACCCCAGTAGTTTACCCCCCTTTAGTTTAGCCCCCCCCTCTCCCGTGGTAATGCCCCCAGTAGTTTTGTCTCCCTGTAGTTTAGCCCTCATGTAGTTTACCCCATGTAGTTTAGCCCCCCAGTAGTAATGCCCCCAGTAGTTTAGCCCCCATGTAGTTAGCCCCCGGTAGTTTAGCCCCTCTGTAGTATAGCCCCCTGTAGTTTAGGACCCTCAGTAGTAATGCCCCCCTGTAGTTTGCCCCCAGTAGTTAGCCCCCCCAGTAGTTAGCCCCCAGTAGTTATACCCCTTGTAGTTTGCCCCCAGTAGTTAGCCCCCTTGTAGTTTGCCGCCAGTAGTAATGCCCCGCAGTAGTAATGCCCCCAAGTAGTTATTGCCCCCCTGTAGTTTGCCCCCTTGTAGTTTGCCCCCCTTCACCCGGCCCCCATAGCCCTGCATATTACTAATATGGACGAGATTGTCCATATTGGCATGCATGTATAAGCGACCCGGCACCAACGATGAACGAGCGCGGGCCGCGCATCATTCATCGTTGGTGCCTACACACTGACCGATATGAACGAGATCGTTCATATCGCTCAGTGTAATCGCGTAGTGTGTAGCGCCTATTACTCAGATTACAGTATAAACACTCAGATCTTCAAATATAAATGAACAACCATTTCATTTTTAGAAAGAAAAAAAAAACTATTTGGGTTTTTAATTTTATTTGTGTCCCCTTTTATCCCTGAAATGGATTTCTCAGTCTAAACTCCCAGGAAATATCCTCTTGTTATTACTAGGATCTGGGGATGGATGGAGCAAACGCTTAGAAAATTAATTGATCCACCCTTTGTGTTGCTATGGGATGCATGGAATAAAATTACATTTGTTATTATTTTTTTTAAGCTTGCAGGTTTTTTGAGTGTTCCCGCAATCACTGAGGCCTTCATTCCGTCAAATATCCCAGAGTAGTGTAGGTGTCTTAATTTATTTATTTATATTATTTGTTTTATTTTACTATGATCCTGTTGTGATTGTAAATGTACCGCATCTGTTTTTATGTTTTATAAATAGGGGTAATGTTTGCCTTTAAATTGGGCAAATTTATACAAGGTCATTCCGTAGACATTGTTAAGTATTCAAAATACTCCTGGCTTGCAGGTTACTGTAGGTTTGTATTTGTTTTATTAGTGTGTAATAAATGTATTGTTATTCTGATTTATATTTAGCAGGCTGAAGTGCCACTAGAATCTGTCTGCGCTTCCCCTTGGGGTACATGACAGGCTAGCATCCCAGGCTGCATACATAAAAAAAGCTCGTAACCAGTAACGTCAGCACCGGAGGCTGTGTACGTCCGAATGGAGCAACACTTGAATTGCTCCGTTGGGTGACATCTAGTGGCCAGAACTGTAACTAGACTTTTTGGCGCCCTGTGACACAGAGAGAATTGGTGCCCCTCACCCACATGCATGCCTCGTGGGGAAGGGACATGACAAGATTGATACCAGAGAAAGCCCATGCTATGATGCCACTATACACACATGTATAGACCACTGCAAGAAAATGGATCTGGACACAAATCCTCTTGATACCACATTCATGCACTTAACCTAAAAGCTTGTTGTTATTCAGTTACAATACCCTTTATTAAATAACACATTTCAATATACTGCCATACCCAGGATTCAAACCTATAACCTGTTGAATACTAATCACACACCCTACTCATTGAGCTATTTGTTCCTGCATAGAAGCTATGGGGGTAATTCAGAGTTGATTGCAGTAGCAAATTTGTTAGCAGTTGGGCAAAACCATGGTGGTCTTTCCGAGTTGATCGCTCGCTAGCAGTTTTTAGCAGCCGTGCAAACGCTATGCCGCCGCCCACTGGGAGTGTATTTTAGCTTAGCAGAAGTGTGAACGAATGTATCGCAGAGCGGCTACAAAGTTTTTTTTGTGCAGTTTCAGAGTAGCTCAAAACCTACTCAGCGCTAGCGATCACTTCAGACTGTTCAGTTCCTGTTTTAACGTCACACACCCGCCCAGCGTTCGCCCAGCCACGCCTGCATTTTTCCTGGCACGCCTGCGTTTTTCCGAACACTCCCTGAAAACAGTCAGTTGACACCCAGAAATGCCCCCTTCATGTCAATCACACTGCGGCCACCAGTGCGACTGAAATGCTTCGCCAGACCCTGTGCAAAACTACATCGTTCGTTGTACCCGGACGACGCGTGTGCGCATTGCGCCACATACGCATGCGCAGAACTGCCATTTTTTAGCCTGATTGCTGCACTGCGAACAAATGCAGCTAGCGATCAACTCGGAATGACCACCCATGGTGCTGCAGATGGGGCAGATGTAACATGTGCAGAGAGAGTTAGATTTGGGTGGGTTATTTTGTTTCTGTGCAGGGTAAATACTGGCTGCTTTATTTTTACACTGCAATTTAGATTTCAGTTTGAACACACCCCACCCAAATCTAACTCTCTCTGCACATGTTATAACTGCCCCCCCCCCCTGCAGTGCACATGGGGGGTAATTCCAAGTTGATCGCAGCAGAAATTTTGTTAGCAGTTGGGCAAAACCATGTGCACTGCAGGGGGGGGCAGATATAACATGTGCAGAGAGAGTTAGATTTGGGTGGGTTATTTTGTTTCTGTACAGGGTAAATAATGGCTGCTTTATTTTTACACTGCAAATTAGATTGCAGATTGAACACATCACACCCAAATCTAACTCTCTCTGCACATGTTAAATCTGCCTCCCCTGCAGTGCACATGGGCCCTCATTCCGAGTTGTTCGCTCGTTAGTGTTTTTCGCAACGGAGCGATTAGACCCAAACTGCGCATGCGCAATGTTCGCAGTGCGTCTGCGCCAAGTAAATTTGCAAAAAGTTTGGTATTTTACTCACGGCTTAACAAAGAAATCTCTTTGTTCTGGTGATCGGAGTGTGATTGACAGGAAGTGGATGTTTCTGGGCGGAAACTGGCCGTTTTATGGGTGTGTGCGAAAAAACGCTGCCGTTTCTGGGAAAAACGCGGGAGTGGCTGGAGAAACGGGGGAGTGTCTGGGCGAACGCTGGGTGTGTTTGTGACGTCAAACCAGGAACGAAACTGACTGAACTGATCGCAGTGGCAGAGTAAGTTTCCAGCTACTCAGAAACTGCAAAGAAATTTCTTTTTGCAATTCTGCAAATCTTTCGTTCGCAATTCTGCAAAGCTAAAATTCACTCCCAGTAGGCGGCGGCTTAGCGTGTGCAAAGCTGCTAAAAGCAGCTAGCGAGCGAACAACTCGGAATGAGGGCCATGGTTTTGCCCAACTGCTAAAAAAAATCCTGCTGTGATCAACTTGGAATTACCCCCATGGTTTTGCCCAACTGCTCACAAATTTGCTGCTGCGATCAACTCTGAATTAGGCCCTATGAACACTATATGAAGCTACTGGTACTTTGTAAAAAAAAATAATCAGCATTGTAATTGAGCAGATCTATGTAGTGTACAGCCACACATCCAATCTCTTACACCCATACACTACATAGATCTGCTCAGCCGCAATGCTGATAATTTTTTCACAAAGTACAAGGTAAGCTACAAATAGTTAGAATTCTCTAGCTTAGAATTACAATACCTAAATTTCTATGTAAGGGCAGATAGATCAATGAATAGATTGTCTGACTGCAATGCCACAGGGAATGGGTTTGAATCCTGGGTATGTTAGCATCTTGAAATGTAATAAAGGACAGTGTGACTGAATAGCAAATAAATCTCAAGTTGAGTTCATGAATGTTGTATAGGTATTAGCGACAGAAGGGGGTCAGGGTAGGAGACACAGACGGTCAGGAGATGCTGGACTTCAAAAAGAGGGGAAGTTGCAAGTGAAAGTAATTTAAACAGATAATTAACAAGTGCTGCCAATAGCGCCCCCTACCCTGCAGCGCTATGTACGGTGCCCCCTCTGCACACACCTAGTTATGGCCCTGCTAGTGGCCATGGCACGCACAACACTTGAATTCCCCCCATAGAGACGAGGAGCAGTGTTTTATTAACCTTTTATTATATAGGATAGAAAGACAGACTGCAATGATTTATTGTTGCCTTGGGGATCTGTGGTAACGCTGTGTAGAAATGGGCTGTGGACACATGACATACCTTATTGATAATTTGGCTCCGCCCTTTCCTCTCAGGAAGTGAATCGTCCCCATTATAATGCGCAGCTGGGAACGCAATAACCCAAAATACAGGCAGAAGGCAGCCCAAACTAGTTTCCTGCCTAAAGCCCCACGGACACTGATTGCAGGGCCAAACGGAGCAAACTGTAGATCCGGAACTCGGGACTGCGGTATAGCAGCTAGATTTGCCTCTATAGACACCTATAAGAAAACAGTTGAATACAATCTACTGATCTCTGTTATCAGCCATATAAGGGACCATAGAGCCGCCCTGTCATGTCCCAAAAGAATACGGATGGGAGCTGCATTTATTTGGGAAATTGCTGCAATGCAAAATTGGGAAGTCTGCTAATTTGGTTTAGTATATTAGCTCGACCGTGACTATGTTGACATGGGAATGTCGACATGATGCAAATGTCAGCAGACATAGCGCTTTCAGCATGGAAGCATTGATCAACACTGATAACATGTCGACACGGTCACAATGTATTCTTCAGGTGAGCCTAATCCTTGACTCTAACCCATAACCCTACTGTTGATAATTTGACTTGTCAATATGGCATCTGTCGGCATTTTGTCCACGTTGACATTATGCAGACGTCATCCTATCAGCCAAGTTGACATCATAACATTTGATAGTCGACATAGTAAAGAAAGGGTTAATAATCTGTATGTAGAACACTCTGCGTGCTATAAGCAGCATTCTGCAGAACGTGATATACTGTAAATAAGATGCTGCAGTTGGCCGGAAACAATGTATATTTACCATTATAGGAAAATGTCATTAGGAGACCGCGGTCCTCTGAAGCATTGAGAGCCACTCCAGTAATGATATATCACCCGACATTTAATTTCACAGTCACACGCCTTACCGGAGCGCCGTCTCCTGTCCCCACCCCACAGCGCCTATTTACTTCCATTCATTAAAGCTATTCTCCTTCTTTCTAAGGGAATCCAGGGTGAAAATTGTAATAATCATACTATCAATCAATGACATTTGGTTGCATATTCAAGTGCTGAAAACAGCATATTAGCGCAGAATGTACAGAAAACTAGATTACTTCGGGGGGGTTAGTTCCTATCCTAGATACAACAGGAAGTCTGGTGGGCGCTGGGCCTCTTATATAGGAGCCGATGTAGAGTTGTATATACTGTAAGCATCTTTCTGGTAAATGTATGAAGCAGTGATAAGTGTGGAGAAGTGAGCCAGTGGAGAAGTTGCCCATGGCAACCAATCAGCATTGACGTAACATTTATAATTTGCATACTATAAAGTTATACAGAGCAGCTGATTGGTTGCCATGGGCAACTTCTCCACTGGCTCACTTCTCCACTCTTATCACTGCTTCATACATTTACCCCTATATCATACCCACTGTAGTGCAAAAGAGCGTGTGTTGTTTTGGGGCGTGAGCTGCATAGTCCTGCACAGTATATGTACACACATCCAAAAACACACACATACATCAATATATATATATATATATATATATATATACATATACATGAATACACTAATGCAACATGGTTTACCATAGAGGCTGTTACCGTTCCTTAAATATATTCTGCACTCTACTATTTTCTAACATCTTAAATGACCCCCTCTAGCTACCTCCCTTCTACCAGGTTCATACAATTTATCACACCTTCCATGGGCACAAATCACCAGTACTTCATCACACACCTTTGGGCACACTCATGTATCCATCATTGTGCTGGAGTAAAGGGGCCATTTTGTTGTAGCACACATCCTTCTTATTCTCCTCACCAGCGTGTTCTCCATGATGGCCGGAGAGTGATGGAGCCATCACTGTGTTGCCCTCCATCTGGCTGGTCTTATGGAGATTGCTCGACTCTTCAGAGAGTCCCTGAGATTACTACTGTTTCAGAAGTCTGGCATTCTGGGAGAGTCGGAGATTTGGGGGTCTATTTATTATTGGTGCCTAGTGGGCGTTAGTAATAACTGCATATAGTAAAGATACAAAAGGAAGTACTGGCACTATATACCATGCCAGGTATGCTCTGCCCTCCTCACTGCCAGTGTTAGGAAGTGTGGTCATTTCTAAGTTTACGCTACGGAAATGTGTTGCTAACCGGGGGTGTAAGGAAGCAGAAGTTGCTTCAGTACTTTGGACCCCAGTTAAGTCATAAAGTCATTTTTCAAGTAGATTTGCAATTTTCCAGGCAGCTAGAGAGGGGAGTAGAGGATGGGTGAAACAGGGCAGTTCTCTTGCTGGGAGACCCAGGTAGAGGGCTTGCAGTAGATCAAATTTGATGATACAAATTTCACGTATGACTGTAGGCACTTGTCTGGGAAGTACTACTGGTAATGTGCATGGCTTAGAGGGGCAGGAAATTTGGATCTGATTCAACGCCAGGTGCAATGCGGCCGCATCTGTGATTTTTTTTTTGCATTGCGCATGGGTGCAATGCCATCCGTGGGCAAACACTGACATCATGGCGTACCCCTGGAGCTATCCAGAGTCACGCAGAAGTTAGCCTTATCTCCACTTGTGGCTAAACAGATATACCTAAGAGGCAGCTAGCATAAGCTTGCCATGGGTGTGTCTGGGATACTCAGAAGTGAGCGTACGCCAAATGCGGCACTGTAGAGCTCCAAAGAGAGTTTCGTCATTTTGAGCTGAAATTTGAATATAAAGAATGTACGAGCTGGGTCATTCATTCCTCCTGGTGAAGAGCTTTGCATGCTGCAGATAATACCTCTGATGCATCTATGCATTAGTATAGGCCAAATGTTCCATCTATAATAAGACAATTAGTTACAGAAGACTAAATAAAACAGGCAGAATTTAATTTACATTTAATATGAGGAAAATGACACCACGGATAGTAATGTAATTACACCCTTCATGCTGTATTTGAGAAGCTTTTTGTTCAGTGGCTGGAAGAGAATATTATTGCATGGAATGTCCCATAGCAGTTTTGTAAGGTTAACTGTTAAGGTGAGATTATAAGGAATCTTACAGTCAGCAGTGAGATAAAAACAATGACATTAGTTACGGCTAAACAACTGGCTTTATGCAAGAGTTGGTATGAAATAATACCTGCCACTGATTCCTCGCCTTCGGCTCTTACACTTCACTTGGAAAATACAGGGAACTGGGAGGGCGTCCTGTAGTGTAATGTAGGAATGCCTTAAGCAAAGCCGCTGGGTTTCATTGTCCAATCAAGTAGATTTTCTGAGTTTCTAAAGCCTGTTACTTCAAAGCAAATACTAAAAATAGCACATACAGTATATTACTTAGGTCTGCAATTTGCAGTTGCACACTCTAAATACTAAACACAGCTGTTCAGAATAATTATAATAACCTCTGCAATGTAGAAGAGTAAAATTGAGGTGCTTAGCATAATTTGGGCCAAAAATATGGGTTCAACAACCACGACCTGGTCCCTAACTTTGAAGTACAAAGCATGGGACCCCCCAAGCCAGCACAGGCCAACAGCCCCAAGGCATCACATTAGTGAGAGATTTAAGTGTTAAGAGGTGATACATTCATAGGCGGATCCATTTCTGACTTCTTTTTTTTTTTTTTTTTCAAAAGGAGATTTGATAAAAAAAGCCAGCAGGCACTAGGACCCGCCGCTGCTCTAACAGCAAGTCCGTGTTGTAACCAATGGGGAAGCTGGAGCTGCAGCTCCAGCCTCCCCCTGCTCACACCGCAACCTACCTCCCCCACTGCCAGCCACCCAGAGTCCAGCCCAGGCGCGGGATTCAAATGCCAGCATCGAGTAAGACTGTTACTTATGACGGCGTAGAAGGATTCATCAGCCCTCACTGCACTGCACAATAATCCCAGCGCTTCCTCCTCTACTTCCTTTACCACCATGCTAGGTTCAGTCACACTCAGCCTCAGCTTTGAGAAGGCGGCCCGCAGGATTGTGACAGGGCTGTCCTGCAGACGTCTTATGCTGCTTGTTGGAGATCCAGCTGGCTGCTTCTGCTAATCAGAGATGGGCAGTTTGTATCCTGCAGTCTGAGTCTCAGTGCAGTGCCCAAAACAAGGTATGCTGCACCTGCCACCACCAACTAAAACTATAATAATTATATTGTGCTGGGGTGTCTTCCAGGCTCCCATAACTAATGGAACAGGTGACCAACATTTCAAGGCCCAATCAGCCTTTTCATCAGGGTGAAACATTGGCAATAAACCAGGATGCGCTCCTACAGCCAATCATTACCTGATGTCGTATTCTGTAAGGCCACGCCCCCTGTGATACCACACCCCTTATCTGGGAGCACGCGTGCCTTAGGTGCCTGTAAATATAACTATTACCGTTCCCCTATCATGGTGCCCCTCCTTTCATTTTCTTCTGGATCCGCCCCTGGATACATTAGTAAGAAGCAGCAGATATGTATTGAGGGTGTTACATAGGGAGAGCTAAAACTGTCAACACATACATATGTGTCCTCATAAATCTTGCCTCAATACACCACGCAACTGCATATGAAATGGTACATCACAGTATTTTCTAGGAAAACACTGTAAAATAGCATTTCATATGCAGATACAGCCGCACATAGAATAGGCATGCCACATATCATTTTAATCAGCATAAGCTGCTTGTGCGTCATATTTGCAAAACTTTGCGAATAAGATGCGTGACTAGAAGGGCTTTTAACGTGCCAGGGGGCTAAATGTATGTGGAAATATCTGTAGCTGTTGCTTCTTACTCAGAGCCTGCCCTAGGCATAGGCAAACTAGACAAATGCCTAGGGGCACAAGCAGCTTCTGCTGATTAAAATGATATGCGGCATGCCTATATTCTGTGTGTAGCATTTCGTATGCAGATACAGCCACAGTCGCACACAGTATATATGCATGCCACATATCATTTTAATCAGCAGAAGCTGCATCCTAGTCACATAGTAATGCAAATAAGATGCACCATCATCACAAATAGGCACCCAACGATAGCAGAGTTGATTCACGCCAGGTATCTCCTGCTGCATGGCGCATGGAGGCAAGATTTATGAGAACATCTGTATCCAAGCAGAGGCAGAGGTCACAGTGTTAGCGGCTGTGTGAGTGCTGTGTGTGAGTGGGTTGGTTGTGCAATAGTGTTCGGCATATGTGTAAGGGGCATTATGCGTTTCATGTGTATAAATGCATTAATAATGTGCAGCAAATGTGTAAAGTGCACTATATGTGTCATTATTTGTATAAAGGTATTCATAATGTGTGATATGTATAAGGGGGTGGTCTTCTGTATGCCGGCGGTCGGCCTCCCGGCGCTCAGTATACCGGCGCCGGGAGCCCGACAGCCGGCATACCGACACTTATTTTCCCTCGTGGGGGTCCACGACCCCCATAGAGGGAGAATAAAATAGTGTGGCGCGCGTAGTGCGCCACCGTGCCCGTAGCGTGGCGAGCGCAACGAGCCCGCAAGGGGCTCATTTGCGCTCGCCACACTGTCGGTAAGCCGGCGGTCGGCCTCCCGGCGCCGGTATGCTGGTCGCCGGGAGCCCGACCGCCGGCCAGCCGTAGTAAACCCGTATAAGGGGCACTGTGCGTGTCATTATGTGTATAAGAGCATTAATAATGTGTGGCATATGTGTAAATGTGTAAGGGACATTATGTGTGTCATTATGTGTATAAGGGCATTAATATTGTGCAGCATATGAGTAAGGGACATTATGTGTATATGGGCATTAATAAGGGTTGGCATAATATGTCAGGCACAATATGTTTATAAGGACATTAATAATGTGTGTCATATGTGTAAAGGGCATTACTGTGTGGTATTATGTGTATAAATGCATTACTATTGTGTGGCATTATGTGTATAAGGTGCTCTACTGTGTGGCATAATGTATAGAAAGGGCACTACTGTGTGGTATAATGTGAATAAAGAGCAATGTGGTGTGGTGTAGTGTGGTGTAATGTGAAATAGGAGCAGAATGGTGTGGTGTAATGAGAATAAAGAGCAATATGGTGTGGTGTAATGTGAATAAGGAGCAATATGGTGTGGTGTGGTGTAATGTGAATAAGGAGCAGAATGGTGTGGTGTAATGAGAATAAAGAGCAATTCAGTATGTTGTTATGTGAATGAGGGGCACTACTGTGAGGAGTAACGTATATAAGGTAAAGTGGTACTACTGTGTGTAATGTGAATAAGGGACACTGTCGCATGATAAATTGTGAATAAAGTTGCACTACTGTGTGGCATAATTTGAATTGGGGGTACTATTGTGTGGCCATGACCCTTGGCAGCAAAAACACGTCCCTTTTGCTGTGCGCCGAATGTGCGTACTGTTCTTATTTAAATTACAGGGGGTAGTAAAACCAAAATAAGAACTGCTATGGGTGACGGTTGAACATCCTGCCATCAGGCTACCTCCCACTTGCTTGCATCTCATGTCATCTGTCTGTCGCTCCTTCCCACTAGATTGTAAGCTCTTCAGAGGAGGGCCCTCTTTTCTCTTGTTGTCAAAGCCCTCTTCTCGACACATTTCACTCACAGCCCTCTCCTACTCAGCGACCATCTTTACCCGCTTTTTCTCCTGCTGGTAAAGACTCATCTCCATCTATGGCCACCAACCCCTAGTAGTACGATGGTTACTCCCTCGCTACTTACATCCTAGCTGTAGTATATTTTGAGAATTGTGGTGCTCTTTGTAACCTGTACTCTATTTTTGTTATTTATTTACTGTAATGTTAAGTTTTGTCTCCCTGTACTGTCCTTTGTACAGCGCTGCGAAACACATGTGGCACCTTATAAATAAAATGTAATAATAATAATAATAATGGCGCTGGGAAAGGGGTGCAGGGTCAGAGGCGGAACTAGCGGCGGTGCTAGGGGGCACCAGCCAAAATCTTGCCTAGGACATCATATTGGTTAGGGCCGGCTCTGTTCTTACTAATGTAACACTTTTCAACACTTAAACCTCTCACTATTATGATGCCTTGGGGCGGTAGGTTTGTGTTGGCCTGGGGGGCACATGCTTTGGACTTGGATGTTAGAGACCCACCAGTTGAGGTCACCTGGTAGCGGTGGGCCCATATTTTAAGCCAAAATTATGCTAAGCGCCTCAATTTTACTTGTTATATTGCAGAGTTTATTATAATGATTCTGATTAGCAGCGTTTAGTATTTAGAGTGTGCACCTGCATTTTCTCTGACGTCCTAAGTGGATGCTGGGACTCCGTAAGGACCATGGGGAATAGCGGCTCCGCTGGAGACTGGGCACAACTAAAGAAAGCTTTAGGACTACCTGGTGTGCACTGGCTCCTCCCACTATGACCCTCCTCCAGACCTCAGTTAGAATCTTGTGCCCGGCTGAGCTGGATGCACACTAGGGGCTCTCCTGAGCTCCTAGAAAGAAAGTATATTTTAGGTTTTTTATTTTACAGTGAGATCTGCTGGCAACAGACTCACTGCAGCGAGGGACTAAGGGGAAAAGAGAGGGGGGGCACTAAATTTAGGCGCAAATATGTGTATACAAGCAGCTATTGGGGAAAAAATCACTCAGTTATAGTGTTAATCCCTGCATTATATAGCGCTCTGGTGTGTGCTGGCATACTCTCTCTCTGTCTCCCCAAAGGACTTTGTGGGGTCCTGTCCTCAGTCAGAGCATTCCCTGTGTTTGTGCGGTGTGTCGGTACGGCTGTGTCGACATGTTGGATGAGGAAGGTTACGTGGAGGCGGAGCAGAGGCCGATAAATGGGATGTCGCCCCCTGTGGGGCCGACACCAGAGTGGATGGATAGGTGGAAGGTATTAACCGACAATGTCAACTCCTTACATAAAAGGCTGGATGACGTAACAGCTGTGGGACAGCCGGCTTCTCAGCCCGCGCTTGCCCAGGCGTCTCAAAGGCCATCAGGGGCTCAAAAAACGCCCGTTACCTCAGATGGCAGACACAGATGTCGGCACGGAGTCTGACTCCAGTGTCGACGAGGTTGAGACATATACACAATCCACTAGGAACATCCGTTGCATGATCTCGGCAATGAAAAATGTGTTACACATTTCTGACATAAATCCAAATACCACATAAAAGGGGTTTTATGTTTGGGGAGAAAAAGCAGCCAGTGTTTTGTTCCCCCATCAGATGAGTGAATGAAGTGTGTAAAGAGCGTGGGTTCCCCCGATAAGAAAATGGTAATTTCTAAAAAGTTACTGCTGGCGTACCCTTTCCCGCCAGAGGATAGGTCACGTTGGGAGATATCCCCTAGAGTGGATAAAGCGCTCACACGTTTGTCAAAAAAGGTGGCACTGCCGTCTTGGGATACGGCCACTTTAAAGGAGCCTGCTGATAAAAAGCAGGAGACTATCCTGAAGTCTGTATATACACACTCAGGTACTATACTGAGACCTGCATTTGCCTCAGCATAAATAGTGCTGCTGCAGCGTGGTCTGATACCCTGTCAGATAATATTAATACCCTAGACAGGGATAATATTTTGCTAACATAGAGCATATTAAAGACGTCGTCTTATATATGAAGGATGCACAGAGGGATATTTGTCGGCTGGCATCCAGAATTAATGCAATGTCCATTCTGCCAGGAGGGTATTAGAGACCCGGCAGTGGACAGGTGATGCTGCCTTTAAAAGGCACATGGAGATTCTGCCTTATAAGGGTGAGGAATTGTTTGGGGATGGTCTCTGGGTCCTCGTATCCACAGCAATAGCTGGGAAGAAATTTTTTTACCTCAGGTTTCCTCACAGCCTAAGAAAGGTACAGTCCTTTCGGCTTCAGAAAAGCAAGCGGGTCAAAGGCGCTTCCTTTCTGCACAGAGACAAGGGAAGAAGGAAAAAGCTGCACCAGACAGCCAGTTCCCAGGATCAAAAATCTTCCCCCGCTTCCTCTGAGTCCACCGCATGACGCTGGGGCTCCACAGGTGGAGACAGGTGCGGTGGGGACGCGTCTCGGGAACTTCAGGGACCAGTGGGCTTGCCCACTGGTGGATCCCTAGGTTCTGCAAGTAGTATCACAGGGATACAGGCTGGAGTTCGAGGCGACTCCCCCTCGCTGTCACCTCACATCAGCCTTGCCTGCTGCCCTCGGAGAAAGGGAGGTAGTACTGGCGGCAATTCACAAGCTGTACTTCCAGCAGGTGAAATCAAGGTACCCCTCCTTCAACAAGGCCGGGGTTACTATTCCAAAATGTTGTGGTACCGAAACCAGACGGTTCGGTGAGACCCATTCTAAAATTGAGATCCTTGAACACTTATATACGAAGGTTCAAGTTCAAAATGGAATCGCTCAGGGCGATTATTGCAAGCCTGGAATATTTCATGGTATCACTGGACATCAAGGATGCTTACCTGCATGTCCCTATTTACCTTCTTCACCAGGAGTACCTCAAAATTGTGGTACAGGATGGTCATTACCTATTCCAGACGTTGCCGTTGGTCTGTCCCCGGTACCGAGGGTATTTACCAAGGTAATGGCCGAAATACTTATCCCGTGCTTGTACGATCTCCTTATAAAGGCGAGGTCCAGGGAGCAGTTGTTCGTCGGAGTAGCACTATCTCGGGAAGTGCTACAACAGCACGGCTGGATTCTGAATATTCCAAAGTCGCAGCTGGTTCCTAAGACACGTCTACTGTTCCTGGGTATGGTTCTGGACACAGAACAGGATAAAAAGTGTTTCTCCCGGAGGAGAAGTCCTAGGAGTTGTCGTCTCTAGACAGAGACCTCCTAATACAAATACAGGTGTCGGTGCATCAATGCACGCGAGCCCTGGGAAAGATGGTAGCTTCTTACAAAGAAATTCCATTTGCCAGGTCCCATGCAAGGATCTTCCAGTGGGATCTGTTGGACAAGTGGTCCGGGTCGCATCTTCAGATGCATCGGCGGATAACCCTGTCTCCAAGGGCCAGGGTGTCGCTGTTGTGGTGGCTGCAGAGTGCTCATCTTCTAGGGAGCCGCAGATTCGGCATACAGGACTGGGTCCTGGTGACCACGGATGCCAGCCTTCGAGGCTGGGGGGCAGTCACACAGGGAAGAAACTTCCAAGGACTATGGAAAAGTCAGGAGACTTCCCTACACATAAATATTCTGGAACTAAGGGCCATTTAAAATGTCCTAAGTCAGGCTAGACCCCTGCTTCAACACCGGCCGGTGCTGATCTAGTCAGACAACATCACGGCGGTCGCTCATGTAAACCGACAGGGCGGCACAAGAAGCAGGATGGCGATGGCAGAAGCCACAAGGATTCTCCGATGGGCGGAAAATCATGTGTTAGCACTGTCAGCAGTGTTCATTCCCGGAGTGGACAACTGGGAAGCAGACTTTCTCAGCAGACACGACCTCCACCCGGGAGAGTGGGGACTTCATCCAGAAGTCTTCCAAATGATTGTACACCGTTGGGAAAGGCCACAGGTGGACATGATGGCGTCCCACCTCAACAAAAGCTACAAAGATATTGCGCCAGGTCAAGGGACCCTCAGGCGATAGCTGTGGACGCTCTGGTAACACCGTGGGTGTACCAGTCGGTGTATGTGTTCCCTTCTCTGCCTCTCTTACCCAGGGTAATGAGAATAATAAGAAGGAGAGGAGTAAGAACTATACTCATTGTTCCGGATTGGCCAAGAAGAGCTTGGTACCCAGAACTCCAAGAAATGATCTCAGAGGACCCATGGCCTTTGCCGCTCAGACAGGACCTGCTGCAGCAGGGGGCCTGTCTGTTCCAAGACGTACCGCGGCTGCGTTTGACGGCATGGCGGTTGAACACCGGATCCTGAAGGAAAAGGGCATTCCGGAGGAAGTTATCCCTACGCTAATTAAAGCTAGGAAAGAAGTGAGCGCAAACCATTATCACCGCATATGGCGGAAATATGTTGCGTGCTGTGAGGCCAGGAAGGCCCCAAAGGAGGAATTTCAGCTAGGTCGATTTCTGCACTTCCTACAGTCAGGGGTGACTATGGGCCTAGAATTGGGTTCCATTAAGGTCCAGATTTCGGCTCTATTGATTTTCTTCCAAAATAGAACTGGCTTCACTGCCTGAAGTTCAGACTTTTGTTAAGGGAGTGCTGCATAGTCAGCCCCCGTTTGTGCCTCCAGTGGCACCGTGGGATCTCAACGTGGTGTTGGATTTCCTGAAGTCGCATTGGGTTGAGCCACTTAAATCCGTGGAGCTACAATACCTCACGTGGAAAGTGGTCATGCTGTTGGCCTTGGCGTCGGCCAGGCGTGTATCAGAATTGGCGGCTTTGTCATGCAAAAGTCCGTATCTGATTTTTTATATGGATAAGGCGGAATTGAGGACTCGTTCCCAATTCTTTCCTAAGGTGGTATCAGTTTTTCATGTGAACCAACCTATTGTGGTGCCTGCGGCTACTTGGGACTTGGAGGATTCCAAGTTACTGGACGTGGTCAGGGCCCTGAAAAGTATATGTTTCCAGGACGGCTGGAGTCAGGAAAACTGACTCGCTATTTATCCTGTATGCACCCAACAAGCTGGGTGCTCCTGCTTCTAAGCAGACTATTGCTCGCTGGATCTGTAGCACGATTCAGCTTGCACATTCTGCGGCTGGACTGCCGCATCCTAAATCAGTGAAAGCCCATTCCACAAGGAAAGTGGGCTCTTCTTGGGCGGCTGCCCGAGGGGTCTCGGCTCTACAACTTTGCCGAGCAGCTACTTGGTCGGGGTCAAACACATTTGCTAAATTCTACAAGTTTGACACCCTGGCTGAGGAGGACCTAGAGTTTGCCCATTCGGTGCTGCAGAGTCATCCGCACTCTCCCGCCCGTTTGGGAGCTTTGGTATAATCCCCATGGTCCTTACGGAGTCCCAGCATCCACTTAGGACGTCAGAGAAAATAAGATTTTACTCACCGGTAAATCTATTTCTCGTAGTCCGTAGTGGATGCTGGGCGCCCATCCCAAGTGCGGATTGTCTGCAATACTTGTTTATAGTTATTGCCTAACTAAAGGGTTATTGTTGAGCCATCTGTTGAGGGGCTCAGTTATATTTCATACTGTTAACTGGGTATAGTATCACGAGTTATACGGTGTGATTGGTGTGGCTGGTATGAGTCTTACCCGGGATTCAAAATCCTTCCTTATTGTGTCAGCTCTTCCGGGCACAGTATCCTAACTGAGGTCTGGAGGAGGGTCATAGTGGGAGGAGCCAGTGCACACCAGGTAGTCCTAAAGCTTTCTTTAGTTGTGCCCAGTCTCCTGCGGAGCCGCTATTCCCCATGGTCCTTACGGAGTCCCAGCATCCACTACGGACTACGAGAAATAGATTTACCGTTGAGTAAAATCTTATTTTTTTATGTGGAACTCCAAGTCTCAGCATGGTAGCACCTCACAATATGTTTAGATTTAGGCTGTGCAGTCCAAGCTCCCCTCCCCCCCTTCGTATATTACCTTCATACATTAGTTTTGCAGTTTGCAGTGTTACCTTCACAGCCTCAACTGAACAGCGCCCCCAGTGGTGAAGCCAGAATTCTTGCTTTACCTGCTGCTATACACACTGCTATAAAGAGAATTCTTGTTGGAACCTGCACTTCCACAACAGCCGGAGAACCATGAGTGATCACAAATTATTTAATGAGGAAAATGCACTCCCGCGCTCAAAACCTGATGTTTGAAGTTCACAAATAGAAAAACCTGAAAAAAATGTTTGAGTCTGGCGTGAGATCGGGCCACAAGGAGGGGTGAGTTGTCTGGTGACGTTTCCATGCCGTTACAACGGCAACTTGCCCCCCTCGCGTATAATTGATTTGGCCCCCCAGAACATTAGCATAAGTGGAAGAGATTTACATTCAGCCTATCAGATGCAGCCACTAGTCATCATCATTGTCAGTATGTTCCAACTTGCATCTGGGGGCAAGCTCCCGAAACTATCTACCTGCAGACATACGCATACAGTCTGTTTTGAACTTAGCATGGGATGCATTTTAAGTGAACTCTCCCTTATTGTATGGGCACTGCATTAACATGCCCCTCCCACCTCTGCCCTGGCCCCTTCCCTCAAGGAGTTATACTGTAAGTGCTAAATGCTTCTTGGTTTGCTGTGAATACGTGGTGCAAAAAGCTGAATTTTTCTTACATCCAATTCTGCATGAACCCTTGTATAAATAAAAGTATATAACATCACTAATATCATAGTCAAACACATGGGGGGTTTCCAGTTGCCCGGAAACCCCCCTTTTCCCACAGCCACTAATGCTAATTATGCACCCTTCATGGACTGGGGATAATTGCTCTAAAAACAAGCATCTGGAAAACCCCCTCCAGAAATCCTGCGTTGGCCCCTGAATATTGTTTTATACTGTAGTTCAATTCCTAGGTAAAATAAGCATAATATTTAATGCAGCCAAGTGAAGGTGCTCTCAGCTCTTTCATTAGACTGAAGGCATTTTAGTCAAATCTTGGTACTATTTGACTAATACACTAATCTATTTATATTTAAATAGTCCATTGAATACTCAGGCACAGCTACCTCTTCTGCAGATGGATTTCCTCATATTAAGATTAATAAGCAAATTCATTCATTTTCTTCAAGATTTGGATGATTTATCTTGTTTGAAGTATTTGATTTAATGAATGTGCCAATTTAAATGGACATTTCATTTACTGCCAGCGTAACCAATCAGAGCACTTGTCACTGACCAATCAGAACTCTAATAATAATGATTTAGACATTAAGGGCTTCTTATAGAATTAACAGTAAATCCAGCCGATATGTATAATGTTGCACCTTGGCATTACTAGCCTTTCCCCCTCCTCACACAGCTTTGACCCCACCGTATGTCTTGATTTGTTCAAGCACCTTTGTATTTTTGCTAAAAGGCATGGATTAACGGAGCGCAACTGTGTTTGTGTAGGAATGGTGTGCCTAGTCTTACAGGCCCACGTGGGGTTCCCTTTTACGGAACCAGGGCCCAAATGTATTAAACCTTAACAAGAGATAAAGTGGAGACGGATAAAGAGTGATAAATGACCAGCCAATCAGCTCCTAACTGTCATTTTTCAAACACAGCCTGTGACATAGCAGTTATCAAGCTGATTCTGATTGGCTGGTCATTTATCACTCTTTATCCGTCTCCATTTTATCTCTTGTTAAGGCCTAATACATTTGGGCCTGTGGGGCAGATGTATTAACCTGGAGTAGGGATAAAGAAGTGATAAAGCAGTGATAAGCGCAAGGTGATAACTCACCAGCCAATCATTACGGATTTGAAAAATGACAGTTCGGACCTGATTGGCTGGTGCGTTATCACCTTCCACTTTCCACTACTTTATCCCTTCTCCAGGCTTAATACTGTACATTTGCCCCTATACAGTGTCGAACTGAGGAATGACAGGCCCACCGGGGAAATCCAGTGATAGGGGCCCATACTTATGGGAGTGGCCAACCTACAAAGGGGGTGTGTATAGCCTCCACAGAGGCTTGAAATACACTATTGTCTTTTGCAGTGTAATACAACATATCTACCATGTATAATACAAGGGCACAGTCTGGAACCTGATCCCTAGAGGAAGGAGTTGGCCCTAAGGCAGTGGGGCCCACCGGTGGTTTCCCCTGTACGCCAGTCCGACCCTGCCCCTATATTTGAAATTGGAGGCAGAGGTGCATTTTTATCATAGTCCAGACATCCACAACTATTTCTGATCTGGAGAAGGGGAGAAGACAAGTGGAGCTGTTGTCCATGGCAACCAATCAGATTGTAGCTATCATTTTATAGAAGGTAAATGATAACTAGAATCTGATTGGCTCCTATAGGCAACACCTCCACTTGTCGCCTTTAGAAAGTTTTTGAATCTCACCAGAGTTTGGGGTGGCCAAATAGTATTTACTAACCGTTGGTATTGTCAGTGTTCTAAAAACTTGGTTACAATGGAAGCCGCAGGTGTAAAATACCTCCTGGTGTTTTCTATTACTATTTTTTCACATTTTTTTTTACATCCCCCATCCCACATGCTCGGTTGACATCACGAACGCCTTGTAAAATGGCAGGAGGCGCCAAAATCATTGACAAAGGGTGTTGTGAGGTGATTTACTAGAGTAGAGTTTTGAGGAACATCACTAGGAAGTTTTTGGCATTATCTGAATGAGTGTATATTAGTCTTGTCCTATTTATGTGGTGTTTGTTGGAGAGGAGTGCTCTCTTGTGCTGTATCCCATCTCCTTACAATGAAGCCGGTCAACCACCATTACTAAGATGGCCGCCGGGTGTGCTGCTGAGCATGCTGCCTATTGTAAACCTCTTAGGTTCTATACTAAAAAGGACAAATCAACAGTCTTGTTTTGTTTAAAGTCTGTCCCTCAGTCCCAGCCACGTCACACACCAGTATGAATTGGCAATCACTGTTCCACCTCTATCGATAGAAGGCAACTCATTTCTCAGAGATGCGTTGTGTGACATCACTGCGATGTCCGGCTGCGCACATTACCATTTTAAATTTTAAAACAGTCTTTTTCGCTGAAAATGTGCATCTTATTCGCACATATAAAACAAATGGAAGTGATAAAACTAATTTGCTATATTTCACTAATCAATTTGCTGTGCGACATTTGTACATTTGTGTGTGAGTCTGCATCTGTATACGAAGTGCTGCAATGTAGCAGCCGCAGCATTTTCTCACGCCAAGTTCCGTTGTGCTTCATCTGCGGCTGTGATAGCATCTTCAACCACATCTGAATGAGTCTCAATATGCGCAGAAATAAGCTATTATTAAATGCTTTTATTTAGAGAAACTTGCACCCATTTTTCTGCCAAACCGGCATCCCACAATAAATATAATTGTCCAAGTTTAAACAGGACATTTCCTCTTTTTTTTCCACCCAAAACATCTTCTTTTCCCACTACCCAGGCTACATCGGCATTGGAAGTTGGGTATAAGTATTTTACAATGGCTTTAGTTTCCGTGGGGCCCAGGGGGGAAGTTTTGTGGCCGGAGCAAGTTTGTCCTTTCGGAATGATGGCACAGCTGATGTAGAGGCGAACCGATTATCCTCCAAGGTTGCCTGTGAAAAGAACTCAGCTCCTGGCCGTAATGTCAGACAGAAGCTGTTTCCCCCGCATTCCGTCACACTCCCAGCCATGGTGCTGGTTGTGTCCTGCTGAGTACAACACTTTGCTGTTTCTCCGTGTTAACCCAGCGCCATGCTACAACAAATTACTCTGCAGGCTACAGATGAAGAATTGGGGTCCCTTGCTGGATGGAGGCTAACACTCCATAAAGACTCCCCCCCCCCCCCCCCCCCTTGCCTCTTGTAGAAAAGATTCAGGAAGGAGCTTGTGTTGAGTCTGCCCCCCCACTTCCCTATTACAAGATAAATTGCTCGAGCCCTGATTGAAAATTCTAATCACAGCCCTGCAGTCCTTCAGTTCACAACCAGTGACAAGTCGATTCACTCCTGTTCATCCGCACTGCCTCTATGGTGCCTGGTATGCATGAGCCGCTCATTAACACACAAAGCATGATGGATGGGCTCCGTGTATCACTGGCCTCAGAACCTGTAAACTCCTTGTCTTTCAGAGTCTCAGCAGCGTCGTGTGACATCACCATGACCGAGAGGAGAAAGTAGGACGCACAGGACCAGTCTGCTCGCTGCTGCACATCACAGGGAACAATGATGCATTATGGGGAATGTAAGTATTTGGCATCATCTCCTCTATACTTCAGCATCCGAGCACCCGATCTGCAGAACTAGAGGTAACAGCCGCTGCCTAAAGTTTCTCTCCTGCTAAGAATCAGACATACTTCGTTCTAACCGGCTTCCAACCATATAGGTAAAGCGTTGCCATTGCTGGCACTCAATAGTTGCGGCTATGTTGCGGCTCCACCGAACCAATATTCATGAGGATGCAGCCTATCAATTCACTAGGAACTAATGACATCACTGAGGCACGAGCCACGAGGCACAAAGTGCTTGCCTACCATGTGTGCCAGCAATGGGCAGACCTAAATACTGTCTAGGAATCGCTTACGTTCTGTAAATTCAACTTGAGCTTAGACAACTTTACTGTAGCTTTCCTGGAACTTAGTTTTCACAAATGTCTTTCACAATATTGAAAAAATATATATATATAGAGAGAGAGAGAACAGTTGTTTCCTTTACTCATTGTGGGGTAGCAGTTGATTTACCGACGGACACAATACCGACGGTCATTGACTGACTGTCAAAATACCGACATGGTCAAAATACCAACATTTATTATACCGACATGATCAAAATACTGACATTCATTATACCGACATGTTCAAAATGCTGACATAGTCAGAATACCGTCACTTGAAATGCTGACGTGTCAAAATGCCGACATGCATTTTTAAGGAGTGTTACCCCAAAACATACTTGTTCATACTTTACCATACCAGTGGACCTGGAGGGGGAATATAATAGTGTGCCGAGCGCAGCGAACCATGCGAGGGGACGCGGTACACTTACATGGTGTCAATGTCAACCTGTATCGACATTGACACTCAAAACCACGGAAAAAACTCATGTCGGTATATTAGAATGTCAGATGATGGTATTCTGACTATGTCGGCATTTTGAACATGGCGGCATAATTAATGTCGGTATTATGACCATGTCGGTAAATCATACTGAACCTCCTTGATGTGTATAAAATAATTATCTGAAGATAATTCTAGAATTTATTAATTATTAATATGAATCACTCTCTGTTAGTGTGCTCGTTCGGCCACATGGGGGCACTGTGCTGCTGGAGACATTTACTAAAAGGTCAGCAGCTCAGGAGAAACGGCAGCTCTCACTTCACACATGTTTGTGAGTGTTGTACAGTAGCTTAGTGGTCCTTCCATATGTATGATGTGCTTTACGTTACCAGCCTGTATACGTTTAACTTATATCTACTCTATAAGGGATATTTATTGAAGTGTTAATGAAACGTTTCTCTGAGCACAAATGTGATTGCCATGAAATCATTTGGTGATTGCTTTACTACACCTTGATATACTGTACCTGTGTTTTCTTAGTTCACTAAAACTCATCATGGGATTATAATTGTGTTGGTTCTTGTCTATGGCGTTTTGCTCACTATGGGGAAGATGCTTTGAGAGAAATAAAGTGTGAAGGTTGCCCATAGCAACAACCAGCTGCTGTCACTTGTAGACGATACTAAATAAATGATGGCTAGTAGCTATAACTGGCTGCTATGGTTTTCCTTTCTCCAAAGTTTGATACATTTACCCCTGTATGGTGCGTTTGAGAGTAGTTCCTAGCTCTTGGCAATTGATCACAGGCCCTGTGCTAATTCCTGATTCTGGGCAGTCAATGATTACAGGCTCTGTGCTAGTTCCTGACTGTGAGAAGTTGGTGATTACATGTTCTTGGTACTGAGCTGATGGTGTATACAGACACTGTGCTAGTTCCTGGCTGTGGGCAGTCAATGATTACAGGTTCTGTGCTAGTTCCTTGGTCTGAGCTGATGGTGATTACAGGCACTGTGCTAGTTCCTGGTACTGAGCTGATGGTGAACACAGGCACTGTTCTAGTTCCTGGCTCTGGGCTGTTGGTGATTACAGGCACTGTGCTAGTTTCTGGCTTTGGGCAGTTGGTGATTATAGGCTCTGTGCTAGTTCATGGCTCTGGGCAGTTGATGATTACAGGCACTGTGCTAGTTCCAGGCTTAGAATAGTTGGTGATTAAAGGCTCTGTGCTAGTTCCTGGCTCTGGGCAGTTGGTTACAGGCACTGTGCAAGTTCTTGGCTATCAATAGTTGGTGATTACAGGCTCTGTGCTGGTTCCTGGCTCCGGGAAGTTGATGATTACAGGCACTGTGCTAGTTCCTGGCTCTGGGCAGTTGGTGATTACAGGCACTGTGCTAGGTCCTGGTTCTGGACAATTGGTGATTACAGGCTCTATGCTAGTTCCTGGCTCTGGGAAGTTGGTGATCACAGGCACTGTGCCAGTTCCTGGCTATGGGCAGTCAATGATTACAGGCACTGTGTTAGTTCCTGGGTATGGACAGTGGGTAATTACAGGCACTGTGCTAGTTCCTGGCTCTGGGAAGTTGGTGATAAGTAACATCACAGTGCTAATCCTGGCTCTGGCAGTTGGTGATTACAAGCACTGTGCTAGTTCCTGGCTCTGTGAAGTTGGTGATTACAGGCACTGTGCTAGTTCCTGGCTCTGGGCAGTTGGTGATTACAGGCACTGTGCTAGTTCATGGCTCTGGGCATTTGGTAATTACAGGCACTGTGCTAGTTTCTGGCTCTGGGCAGTTGGTGGTTACAGGCACTGTGCTAGTTCCTGGCTCTGGGCTGTTGGTAATTACAGGCACTGTGCTAGTTTCTGGCTTTGGGCAGTTGGTGATTACAGGCACTGTGCTAGTTCCTGGCTCTGGGCTGTTGGTAATTACAGGCACTGTGCTAGTTTCTGGCTCTGGGCAGTTGGTGGTTACAGGCACTGTGCTAGTTTCTGGCTTTGGGCAGTTGGTGATTACAGGCACTGTGCTAGTTTCTGGCTCTCGGCAGTTGGTAATTACAGGCACTGTGCTAGTTTCTGGCTCTGGGCTGTTGGTGATTACAGGCACTGTGCTAGTTTCTGGCTCTGGGCAGTAGGTGGTTACAGGCACTGTGCTAGTTCCTGGCTCTGGGAAATTGGTGATTACATGCACTGTGCTAGTTCTTGGCTCTGGGTAGTTGGTGATTACAGGCACTGTGCTAGTTCCTGGCTCTGGGCAGTCAATGATTACAGGCACTATGCTAGTTCCTGGCTCTGGGCAGTTGGTGATTAAAGGCTCTGTGCTAGTTCCTGGCTCTGGGCAGTTGGTGATTACAGGTACTGTGCTAGTTCCTGGCTTTGGATAGTTGGTGATTACAGGCACTGTGCTAGTTCCTGGCTCTGGGCAGTTGGTGATTATAGGCTCTGTGCTAGTTCATGGCTCTGGGCAGTCAATGATTACAGGCACTGTGCTAGTTCCTGGCTCTGGGCAGTTGATGACTACAGGCACTGTGCTAGTTCCAGACTTTGAATAGTTGGTGATTAAAGGCTCTGTGCTAGTTCCTGGCTCTGGGCAGTTGGTTACAGGCACTTTGCCAGTTATTGGCTATGGATAGTTGGTGATTACAGGCTCTGTGCTAGTTCCTGGCTCCGGGAAGTTGATGATTACAGGCACTTTGCTAGTTCCTGGCTCCGGGTAGTTGATGATTACAGGCACTTTGCTAGTTCCTGGCTCTGGGCAGTTGGTGATTACAGGCACTGTGCTAGGTCCTGGTTCTGGGCAATTGGTGATTACAGGCACTGTGCTAGGTCCTGGTTCTGGGCAGTTGGTGTTTACAGGCACTGTGCTAGTTCCTGGCTCTGGGTAGTTGGTGATTACAGGCACTGTGCTAGTTTCTGGCTCTCGGCAGTTGGTAATTACAGGCACTGTGCTAGTTCCTGGCTTTGGATAGTTGGTGATTACAGGCACTGTGCTAGTTCTTGGCTCTTGGCAGTTGGTGATTATAGGCTCTGTGCTAGTTCATGGCTCTGGGCAGTTGATGATTACAGGCACTGTGCTAGTTCCAGGCTTAGAATAGTTGGTGATTAAAGGCTCTGTGCTAGTTCCTGGCTCTGGGCAGTTGGTTACAGGCACTGTGCAAGTTCTTGGCTATCAATAGTTGGTGATTACAGGCTCTGTGCTGGTTCCTGGCTCCGGGAAGTTGATGATTACAGGCACTGTGCTAGTTCCTGGCTCTGGGCAGTTGGTGATTACAGGCACTGTGCTAGGTCCTGGTTCTGGACAATTGGTGATTACAGGCTCTATGCTAGTTCCTGGCTCTGGGAAGTTGGTGATCACAGGCACTGTGCCAGTTCCTGGCTATGGGCAGTCAATGATTACAGGCACTGTGTTAGTTCCTGGGTATGGACAGTGGGTGATTACAGGCACTGTGCTAGTTCCTGGCTCTGGGAAGTTGGTGATAAGTAACATCACAGTGCTAATCCTGGCTCTGGCAGTTGGTGATTACAAGCACTGTGCTAGTTCCTGGCTCTGTGAAGTTGGTGATTACAGGCACTGTGCTAGTTCCTGGCTCTGGGCAGTTGGTGATTACAGGCACTGTGCTAGTTCATGGCTCTGGGCAGTTGGTAATTACAGGCACTGTGCTAGTTTCTGGCTCTGGGCAGTTGGTGGTTACAGGCACTGTGCTAGTTCCTGGCTCTGGGCTGTTGGTAATTACAGGCACTGTGCTAGTTTCTGGCTTTGGGCAGTTGGTGATTACAGGCACTGTGCTAGTTCCTGGCTCTGGGCTGTTGGTAATTACAGGCACTGTGCTAGTTTCTGGCTCTGGGCAGTTGGTGGTTACAGGCACTGTGCTAGTTTCTGGCTTTGGGCAGTTGGTGATTACATGCACTGTGCTAGTTTCTGGCTCTCGGCAGTTGGTAATTACAGGCACTGTGCTAGTTTCTGGCTCTGGGCTGTTGGTGATTACAGGCACTGTGCTAGTTTCTGGCTCTGGGCAGTAGGTGGTTATAGGCACTGTGCTAGTTCCTGGCTCTGGGAAATTGGTGATTACATGCACTGTGCTAGTTCTTGGCTCTGGGTAGTTGGTGATTACAGGCACTGTGCTAGTTCCTGGCTCTGGGCAGTCAATGATTACAGGCACTATGCTAGTTCCTGGCTCTGGGCAGTTGGTGATTAAAGGCTCTGTGCTAGTTTCTGGCTCTGGGCAGTTGGTGATTACAGGTACTGTGCTAGTTCCTGGCTTTGGATAGTTGGTGATTACAGGCACTGTGCTAGTTCCTGGCTCTGGGCAGTTGGTGATTATAGGCTCTGTGCTAGTTCATGGCTCTGGGCAGTCAATGATTACAGGCCCTGTGCTAGTTCCTGGCTCTGGGTAGTTGATGATTACAGGCACTGTGCTAGTTCCAGACTTTGAATAGTTGGTGATTAAAGGCTCTGTGCTAGTTCCTGGCTCTGGGCAGTTGGTTACAGGCACTGTGCCAGTTATTGGCTATGGATAGTTGGTGATTACAGGCTCTGTGCTAGTTCCTGGCTCCGGGAAGTTGATGATTACAGGCACTTTGCTAGTTCCTGGCTCCGGGTAGTTGATGATTACAGGCACTTTGCTAGTTCCTGGCTCTGGGCAGTTGGTGATTACAGGCACTGTGCTAGGTCCTGGTTCTGGGCAATTGGTGATTACAGGCACTGTGCTAGGTCCTGGTTCTGGGCAGTTGGTGTTTACAGGCACTATGCTAGTTTCTGGCCCTGGGAAGTTGGTAATTACATCACTGTGCTAGTTCCTGGCTCTGGGCAGTTGGTGATTACATCACTGTGCTAATCCTGGCTCTGGCAGTTGGTGATTACAAGCACTGTGCTAGTTCCTGGCTCTGGGCAGTCAATGATTACATGCTCTGTGCTAGTTCCTGGCTCCGAGAAGTTGATGATTACAGGCACTGTTCTAGCTCCTGTCTCTAGGAGGCTAGTGATTACATGCTCTGTGATAGTTCCTGGCTTCAGGAAGTTGATGATTACAGGCACTGTGCTAGTTTCTGGCTCTTGGCAGTTGGTGTTTACAGGCACTATGCTAGTTTCTGGCCCTGGGAAGTTGGTGATTACATCACTGTGCTAGTTCCTGGCTCTGGGCAGTTGGTGATTACAGGAACTGTGCTAGTTCCTGGCTCTGGGCAGTCAATGATTACAGGCACCGTGCTAGTTCCTGGCTCTGGGCAGTTGGTGATTACAGGCTCTGTGCTAGTTCCTGGCTCTGGGAAGTAGGTGATTACATCACTGTGCTAGTTCCTGGCTCTGGCAGTTGGTGATTACAGGCACTGTGCTAGTTCCTGGCTCTGGGAAGTTGGTGATTACAGGCACTGTGCCAGTTCCTGGCTATGGGCAGTCAATGATTACAGGCACTGTGTTAGTTCCTGGGTATGGACAGTGGGTGATTACAGGCACTGTGCTAGTTCCTGGCTCTGGCAGTTGGTGTTTACAAACACTGTGCTAGTTCCAGGCTTTGGATAGTTGGTGATTACAGGCACTGTGCTAGTTTCTGGCTCTGGGCAGTTGATGATTACAGGCACTGTGCTAGTTCCTGGCTTTGGATAGTTGGTGATTACAGGCTCTGTGCTAGTTCCTGGCTCTGGGAAGTAGGTGATTACATCACTGTGCTAGTTCCTGACTCTGGCAGTTGGTGATTACAGGCACTGTGCTAGTTCCTGGCTCAGGGAAGTTGGTGATTACAGGCACTGTGCCAGTTCCTGGCTCTGGGCAGTCAATGATTACAGGCACTGTGTTAGTTCCTGGGTATGGACAGTGGGTGATTACAGGCACTGTGCTAGTTCCTGGCTCTGGGCAGTTGGTGTTTACAGGCACTGTGCTAGTTCCTGGCTCTGGGAAGTTGGTGATTACATCACTGTGCTAATCCTGGCTCTGGCAGTTGGTGATTACAAGCACTGTGCTAGTTCCTGGCTCTGTGAAGTTGGTGATTACAGGCACTGTGCTAGTTCCTGGCTCTGGGCAGTTGGTGATTACAGGCACTGTGCTAGTTCCAGGCTTTGGATAGTTGGTGATTACAGGCACTGTGCTAGTTTCTGGCTCTGGGCAGTTGATGATTACAGGCACTGTGCTAGTTCCTGGCTCTGGGCAGTTGATGATTACAGGCACTATGCTAGTTCCAGGCTTTGGATAGTTGTTGATTACAGGCACTGTGCTAGTTCCTGGCTCTGGGCAGTTGGTGATTATAGGCTCTGTGCTAGTTCATGGCTCTGGGCTGTCAATGATTACAGGCACTGTGCTAGTTCCTGGCTCTGGGCAGTTGATGATTACAGGCACTGTGCTAGTTCCAGGCTTTGGATAGTTGGTGATTACAGGCACTGTGCTAGTTCCTGGCTCTGGGCAGTTGGTGATTATAGGCTCTGTGCTAGTTCATGGCTCTGGGCAGTCAATGATTACAGGCACTGTGCTAGTTCCTGGCTCTGGGCAGTTGATGATTACAGGCACTGTGCTAGTTCCAGGCTTTGGATAGTTGGTGATTACAGGCACTGTGCTAGTTCCTGGCTCTGGGCAGTCAATGATTACAGGCACTGTGCTAGTTCCTGGCTCTGGGCAGTTGATGATTACAGGCACTGTGCTAGTTCCTGGCTCTGGGCAGTTGATGATTACAGGCTTTGTGCTAGTTCCAGGCTTTCGATAGTTGGTGATTACAGGCACTGTGCTAGTTCCTGGCTCAGGGCAGTTGGTGATTATAGGCTCTGTGCTAGTTCATGGCTCTGGGCAGTCAATGATTACAGGCACTGTGCTAGTTCCTGGCTCTGGGCAGTTGATGATTACAGGCACTGTGCTAGTTCCAGGCTTTGGATAGTTGGTGATTACAGGCACTGTGCTAGTTCCTGGCTTTGTGCAGTTGGTGATTATAGGCTCTGTGCTAGTTCATGGCTCTGGGCAGTCAATGATTACAGGCACTGTGCTAGTTCCTGGCTCTGGGCAGTTGATGATTACAGGCACTGTGCTAGTTCCAGGCTTTGGATAGTTGGTGATGATTACAGGCACTGTGCTAGTTCCTGGCTCTGGGCAGTTGGTGATTATAGGCTCTGTGCTAGTTCCTGGCTCTGGGCAGTCAATGATTACAGGCACTGTGCTAGTTCCTGGCTCTGGGCAGTTGATGATTACAGGCACTGTGCTAGTTCCAGGCTTTGGGCAGTTGGTGATTATAGGCTGTGTGCTAGTTCATGGCTCTGGGCAGTCAATGATTATAGGCACTGTGCTAGTTCCTGGCTCTGGGCAGTTGATGATTACAGGCACTGTGCTTTTTCCAGGCTTTGGATAGTTGGTGATTACAGGCTCTGTGCTAGTTCCTGGCTCTAGGCAGTTGGTTACAGGCTCTGTGCCAGTTCTTGGCTATGGATAGTTGGTGATTACAGGCTCTGTGCTGGTTCCTGGCTCCGGGAAGTTGGTGATTACATGAACTGTGCTAGTTCCTGGCTCTGGGCAGTCAATGATTACAGGCACTGTGCTAGTTCCTGGCTCTGGGCAGTTGGTGATTACAGGCTCTGTACTAGTTCCTGGCTCTGGGAAGTAGGTGATTACATCACTGTGCTAATCCTGGCTCTGGCAGTTGGTGATTACAAGCACTGTGCTAGTTCCTGGCTCTGTGAAGTTGGTGATTACAGGCACTGTGCTAGTTCCTGGCTCTGGGCAGTCAATGATTACAGGCACTGTGCTAGTTCCTGGCTCTGGGCAGTTGGTGGTTACAGGCACTATGCTAGTTCCTGGCTCTGGGCAGTTGGTGATTATAGGCTCTGTGCTAGTTCATGGCTCTGGGCAGTCAATGATTACAGGGACTGTGCTAGTTCCTGGCTCTGGGCAGTTGATGATTACAGGCACTGTGATAGTTCCAGGCTTTGGATAGTTGGTGATTACAGGCTCTGTGCTAGTTCCTGGCTCTGGGCAGTTGACTACAGGCACTGTGCTAGTTTCTGGCTGTGGGTAGTTGGTGATTACAGGCAATGTGCTAGTTCCAGGCTTTGGATAGTTGGTGATTACAGGCACTGTGCTAGTTCCTGGCTTTGGATAGTTAGTAATTACAGGCTCTGTGCTAGTTCCTGGCTTCGGGAAGTTGATGATTACAGGTACTGTTCTAGCTCCTGTCTCCAGGAGGCTAGTGATTACATGCTCTGTGCTAGTTCCCGGCTCCAGGAAGTTGATGATTACAGGCACTGTGCTAGTTCCTGGCTCTGGGCAGTTGGTAATTACATCACTGTGCTAGTTTCTGGCTCTGGGCAGTTGGTGGTTACAGGCACTGTGCTAGTTCCTGGCTCTTGGCAGTTGGTGTTTACAGGCACTATGCTAGTTTTTGGCCCTGGGAAGTTGGTAATTACATCACTGTATTAATTCCTGGCTCTGGGCAGTTGGTGATTACAGGCACTGTGCTTGTTCCTGGCTTTGGATAGTTGGTGAGGCTTTGGATACTTGGTGATTACAGGCTCTGTGCTAGTTTCTGGCTTCGGGAAGTTGATGATTACAAGCACTGTGCTAGTTTCTGGCTCTGGGCAGTTGGTGATTACAGGCACTGTGCTAGTTCTTGGCTCTGGGCAGTTGGTGATTACAGGCACTGTGCTAGTTCCTGGCTCTGGGTAGTTGGTGATTACAGGCACTGTGCTGGTTCCTGGTTCTAGGTAGTTGGTGATTACAGGCACTGTGCCAGTTCCTGGCTATGGGCAGTCAATGATTACAGGCACTGTGTTAGTTCCTGGGTATGGACAGTGGGTGATTACAGGCACTGTGCTAGTTCCTGGCTCTGGGAAGTTGGTGATAAGTAACATCACAGTGCTAATCCTGGCTCTGGCAGTTGGTGATTACAAGCACTGTGCTAGTTCCTGGCTCTGTGAAGTTGGTGATTACAGGCACTGTGCTAGTTCCTGGCTCTGGGCAGTTGGTGATTACAGGCACTGTGCTAGTTCATGGCTCTGGGCAGTTGGTAATTACAGGCACTGTGCTAGTTTCTGGCTCTGGGCAGTTGGTGGTTACAGGCACTGTGCTAGTTCCTGGCTCTGGGCTGTTGGTAATTACAGGCACTGTGCTAGTTTCTGGCTTTGGGCAGTTGGTGATTACAGGCACTGTGCTAGTTCCTGGCTCTGGGCTGTTGGTAATTACAGGCACTGTGCTAGTTTCTGGCTCTGGGCAGTTGGTGGTTACAGGCACTGTGCTAGTTTCTGGCTCTCGGCAGTTTGTAATTACAGGCACAGTGCTAGTTTCTGGCTCTGGGCTGTTGGTGATTACAGGCACTGTGCTAGTTTCTGGCTCTGGGCAGTAGGTGGTTACAGGCACTGTGCTAGTTCCTGGCTCTGGGAAATTGGTGATTACATGCACTGTGCTAGTTCTTGGCTCTTGGTAGTTGGTGATTACAGGCACTGTGCTAGTTCCTGGCTCTGGGCAGTCAATGATTACAGGCACTATGCTAGTTCCTGGCTCTGGGCAGTTGGTGATTAAAGGCTCTGTGCTAGTTCCTGGCTCTGGGCAGTTGGTGATTACAGGTACTGTGCTAGTTCCTGGCTTTGGATAGTTGGTGATTACAGGCACTGTGCTAGTTCCTGGCTCTGGGCAGTTGGTGATTATAGGCTCTGTGCTAGTTCATGGCTCTGGGCAGTCAATGATTACAGGCACTGTGCTAGTTCCTGGCTCTGGGCAGTTGATGATTACAGGCACTGTGCTAGTTCCAGACTTTGAATAGTTGTTGATTAAAGGCTCTGTGCTAGTTCCTGGCTCTGGGCAGTTGGTTACAGGCACTGTGCCAGTTATTGGCTATGGATAGTTGGTGATTACAGGCTCTGTGCTAGTTCCTGGCTCCGGGAAGTTGATGATTACAGGCACTTTGCTAGTTCCTGGCTCCGGGTAGTTGATGATTACAGGCACTTTGCTAGTTCCTGGCTCTGGGCAGTTGGTGATTACAGGCACTGTGCTAGGTCCTGGTTCTGGGCAATTGGTGATTACAGGCACTGTGCTAGGTCCTGGTTCTGGGCAGTTGGTGTTTACAGGCACTATGCTAGTTTCTGGCCCTGGGAAGTTGGTAATTACATCACTGTGCTAGTTCCTGGCTCTGGGCAGTTGGTGATTACATCACTGTGCTAATCCTGGCTCTGGCAGTTGGTGATTACAAGCACTGTGCTAGTTCCTGGCTCTGGGCAGTCAATGATTACAGGCTCTGTGCTAGTTCCTGGCTCCGAGAAGTTGATGATTACAGGCACTGTTCTAGCTCCTGTCTCTAGGAGGCTAGTGATTACATGCTCTGTGATAGTTCCTGGCTCCAGGAAGTTGATGATTACAGGCACTGTGCTAGTTTCTGGCTCTTGGCAGTTGGTGTTTACAGGCACTATGCTAGTTTCTGGCCCTGGGAAGTTGGTGATTACATCACTGTGCTAGTTCCTGGCTCTGGGCAGTTGGTGATTACAGGAACTGTGCTAGTTCCTGGCTCTGGGCAGTCAATGATTACAGGCACCGTGCTAGTTCCTGGCTCTGGGCAGTTGGTGATTACAGGCTCTGTGCTAGTTCCTGGCTCTGGGAAGTAGGTGATTACATCACTGTGCTAGTTCCTGGCTCTGGCAGTTGGTGATTACAGGCACTGTGCTAGCTAGTTCCTGGCTCTGGGAAGTTGGTGATTACAGGCACTGTGCCAGTTCCTGGCTATGGGCAGTCAATGATTACAGGCACTGTGTTAGTTCCTGGGTATGGACAGTGGGTGATTACAGGCACTGTGCTAGTTCCTGGCTCTGGGCAGTTGGTGTTTACAGGCACTGTGCTAGTTCCAGGCTTTGGATAGTTGGTGATTACAGGCACTGTGCTAGTTTCTGGCTCTGGGCAGTTGATGATTACAGGCACTGTGCTAGTTCCTGGCTTTGGATTGTTGGTGATTACAGGCTCTGTGCTAGTTCCTGGCTCTGGGAAGTAGGTGATTACATCACTGTGCTAGTTCCTGGCTCTGGCAGTTGGTGATTACAGGCACTGTGCTAGTTCCTGGCTCAGGGAAGTTGGTGATTACAGGCACTGTGCCAGTTCCTGGCTATGGGCAGTCAATGGTTACAGGCACTGTGTTAGTTCCTGGGTATGGACAGTGGGTGATTACAGGCACTGTGCTAGTTCCTGGCTCTGGGCAGTTGGTGTTTACAGGCACTGTGCTAGTTCCTGGCTCTGGGAAGTTGGTGATTACATCACTGTGCTAATCCTGGCTCTGGCAGTTGGTGATTACAAGCACTGTGCTAGTTCCTGGCTCTGTGAAGTTGGTGATTACAGGCACTGTGCTAGTTCCTGGCTCTGGGCAGTTGGTGATTACAGGCACTGTGCTAGTTCCAGGCTTTGGATAGTTGGTGATTACAGGCACTGTGCTAGTTTCTGGCTCTGGGCAGTTGATGATTACAGGAACTGTGCTAGTTCCTGGCTCTGGGCAGTTGATGATTACAGGCACTGTGCTAGTTCCAGGCTTTGGATAGTTGGTGATTACAGGCACTGTGCTAGTTCCTGGCTCTGGGCAGTTGGTGATTATAGGCTCTGTGCTAGTTCATGGCTCTGGGCTGTCAATGATTACAGGCACTGTGCTAGTTCCTGGCTCTGGGCAGTTGATGATTACAGGCACTGTGCTAGTTCCAGGCTTTGGATAGTTGGTGATTACAGGCACTGTGCTAGTTCCTGGCTCTGGGCAGTTGGTGATTATAGGCTCTGTGCTAGTTCATGGCTCTGGGCAGTCAATGATTACAGGCACTGTGCTAGTTCCTGGCTCTGGGCAGTTGATGATTACAGGCACTGTGCTAGTTCCAGGCTTTGGATAGTTGGTGATTACAGGCACTGTGCTAGTTCCTGGCTCTGGGCAGTCAATGATTACAGGCACTGTGCTAGTTCCTGGCTCTGGGCAGTTGATGATTACAGGCACTGTGCTAGTTCCTGGCTCTGGGCAGTTGATGATTACAGGCACTGTGCTAGTTCCAGGCTTTCGATAGTTGGTGATTACAGGCACTGTGCTAGTTCCTGGCTCTAGGCAGTTGGTGATTATAGGCTCTGTGCTAGTTCATGGCTCTGGGCAGTCAATGATTACAGGCACTGTGCTAGTTCCTGGCTCTGGGCAGTTGATGATTACAGGCAATGTGCTAGTTCCAGGCTTTGGATAGTTGGTGATTACAGGCACTGTGCTAGTTCCTGGCTTTGGGCAGTTGGTGATTATAGGCTCTGTGCTAGTTCATGGCTCTGGGCAGTCAATGATTACAGGCACTGTGCTAGTTCCTGGCTCTGGGCAGTTGATGATTACAGACACTGTGCTAGTTCCAGGCTTTGGATAGTTGGTGATGATTACAGGTACTGTGCTAGTTCCTGGCTCTGGGCAGTTGGTGATTATAGGCTCTGTGCTAGTTCCTGGCTCTGGGCAGTCAATGATTACAGGCACTGTGCTAGTTCCTGGCTCTGGGCAGTTGATGATTACAGGCACTGTGCTAGTTCCAGGCTTTGGATAGTTGGTGATTACAGGCAATGTGCTAGTTCCTGGCTCTGGGCAGTTGGTGATTATAGGCTGTGTGCTAGTTCATGGCTCTGGGCAGTCAATGATTATAGGCACTGTGCTAGTTCCTGGCTCTGGGCAGTTGGTGATTACAGGCACTGTGCTAGTTCATGGCTCTGGGCAGTTGGTAATTACAGGCACTGTGCTAGTTTCTGGCTCTGGGCAGTTGGTGGTTACAGGCACTGTGCTAGTTCCTGGCTCTGGGCTGTTGGTAATTACAGGCACTGTGCTAGTTTCTGGCTTTGGGCAGTTGGTGATTACAGGCACTGTGCTAGTTCCTGGCTCTGGGCTGTTGGTAATTACAGGCACTGTGCTAGTTTCTGGCTCTGGGCAGTTGGTGGTTACAGGCACTGTGCTAGTTTCTGGCTTTGGGCAGTTGGTGATTACAGGCACTGTGCTAGTTTCTGGCTCTCGGCAGTTGGTAATTACAGGCACTGTGCTAGTTTCTGGCTCTGGGCTGTTGGTGATTACAGGCACTGTGCTAGTTTCTGGCTCTGGGCAGTAGGTGGTTATAGGCACTGTGCTAGTTCCTGGCTCTGGGAAATTGGTGATTACATGCACTGTGCTAGTTCTTGGCTCTGGGTAGTTGGTGATTACAGGCACTGTGCTAGTTCCTGGCTCTGGGCAGTCAATGATTACAGGCACTATGCTAGTTCCTGGCTCTGGGCAGTTGGTGATTAAAGGCTCTGTGCTAGTTTCTGGCTCTGGGCAGTTGGTGATTACAGGTACTGTGCTAGTTCCTGGCTTTGGATAGTTGGTGATTACAGGCACTGTGCTAGTTCCTGGCTCTGGGCAGTTGGTGATTATAGGCTCTGTGCTAGTTCATGGCTCTGGGCAGTCAATGATTACAGGCACTGTGCTAGTTCCTGGCTCTGGGTAGTTGATGATTACAGGCACTGTGCTAGTTCCAGACTTTGAATAGTTGGTGATTAAAGGCACTGTGCTAGTTCCTGGCTCTGGGCAGTTGGTTACAGGCACTGTGCCAGTTATTGGCTATGGATAGTTGGTGATTACAGGCTCTGTGCTAGTTCCTGGCTCCGGGAAGTTGATGATTACAGGCACTTTGCTAGTTCCTGGCTCCGGGTAGTTGATGATTACAGGCACTTTGCTAGTTCCTGGCTCTGGGCAGTTGGTGATTACAGGCACTGTGCTAGGTCCTGGTTCTGGGCAATTGGTGATTACAGGCACTGTGCTAGGTCCTGGTTCTGGGCAGTTGGTGTTTACAGGCACTATGCTAGTTTCTGGCCCTGGGAAGTTGGTAATTACATCACTGTGCTAGTTCCTGGCTCTGGGCAGTTGGTGATTACATCACTGTGCTAATCCTGGCTCTGGCAGTTGGTGATTACAAGCACTGTGCTAGTTCCTGGCTCTGGACAGTCAATGATTACATGCTCTGTGCTAGTTCCTTGCTCCGAGAAGTTGATGATTACAGGCACTGTTCTAGCTCCTGTCTCTAGGAGGCTAGTGATTACATGCTCTGTGATAGTTCCTGGCTTCAGGAAGTTGATGATTACAGGCACTGTGCTAGTTTCTGGCTCTTGGCAGTTGGTGTTTACAGGCACTATGCTAGTTTCTGGCCCTGGGAAGTTGGTGATTACATCACTGTGCTAGTTCCTGGCTCTGTGAAGTTGGTGATTACAGGCACTGTGCTAGTTCCTGGCTCTGGGCAGTTGGTGATTACAGGCACTGTGCTAGTTCCAGGCTTTGGATAGTTGGTGATTACAGGCACTGTGCTAGTTTCTGGCTCTGGGCAGTTGATGATTACAGGCACTGTGCTAGTTCCTGGCTCTGGGCAGTTGATGATTACAGGCACTATGCTAGTTCCAGGCTTTGGATAGTTGGTGATTACAGGCACTGTGCTAGTTCCTGGCTCTGGGCAGTTGGTGATTATAGGCTCTGTGCTAGTTCATGGCTCTGGGCTGTCAATGATTACAGGCACTGTGCTAGTTCCTGGCTCTGGGCAGTTGATGATTACAGGCACTGTGCTAGTTCCAGGCTTTGGATAGTTGGTGATTACAGGCACTGTGCTAGTTCCTGGCTCTGGGCAGTTGGTGATTATAGGCTCTGTGCTAGTTCATGGCTCTGGGCAGTCAATGATTACAGGCACTGTGCTAGTTCCTGGCTCTGGGCAGTTGATGATTACAGGCACTGTGCTAGTTCCAGGCTTTGGATAGTTGGTGATTACAGGCACTGTGCTAGTTCCTGGCTCTGGGCAGTCAATGATTACAGGCACTGTGCTAGTTCCTGGCTCTGGGCAGTTGATGATTACAGGCACTGTGCTAGTTCCTGGCTCTGGGCAGTTGATGATTACAGGCACTGTGCTAGTTCCAGGCTTTCGATAGTTGGTGATTACAGGCACTGTGCTAGTTCCTGGCTCTGGGCAGTTGGTGATTATAGGCTCTGTGCTAGTTCATGGCTCTGGGCAGTCAATGATTACAGGCACTGTGCTAGTTCCTGGCTCTGGGCAGTTGATGATTACAGGCACTGTGCTAGTTCCAGGCTTTGGATAGTTGGTGATTACAGGCACTGTGCTAGTTTCTGGCTCTGGGCAGTTGGTGATTATAGGCTGTATGCTAGTTCATGGCTCTGGGCAGTCAATGATTATAGGCACTGTGCTAGTTCCTGGCTCTGGGCAGTTGATGATTACAGGCACTGTGCTAGTTCCAGGCTTTGGATAGTTGGTGATTACAGGCACTGTGCTAGTTCCTGGCTCTGGGCAGTCAATGATTACAGGCACTGTGCTAGTTCCTGGCTCTGGGCAGTTGATGATTACAGGCACTGTGCTAGTTCCTGGCTCTGGGCAGTTGATGATTACAGGCACTGTGCTAGTTCCAGGCTTTCGATAGTTGGTGATTACAGGCACTGTGCTAGTTCATGGCTCTGGGCAGTTGGTGATTATAGGCTCTGTGCTAGTTCATGGCTCTGGGCAGTCAATGATTACAGGCAATGTGCTAGTTCCTGGCTCTGGGCAGTTGATGATTACAGGCACTGTGCTAGTTCCAGGCTTTGGATAGTTGGTGATTACAGGCACTGTGCTAGTTTCTGGCTCTGGGCAGTTGGTGATTATAGGCTGTGTGCTAGTTCATGGCTCTGGGCAGTCAATGATTATAGGCACTGTGCTAGTTCCTGGCTCTGGGCAGTTGATGATTACAGGCACTGTGCTAGTTCCAGGCTTTGGATAGTTGGTGATTACAGGCTCTGTGCTAGTTCCTGGCTCTAGGCAGTTGGTTACAGGCTCTGTGCCAGTTCTTGGCTATGGATAGTTGGTGATTACAGGCTCTGTGCTGGTTCCTGGCTCCGGGAAGTTGGTGATTACATGAACTGTGCTAGTTCCTGGCTCTGGGCAGTCAATGATTACAGGCACTGTGCTAGTTCCTGGCTCTGGGCAGTTGGTGATTACAGGCTCTGTACTAGTTCCTGGCTCTGGGAAGTAGGTGATTACATCACTGTGCTAATCCTGGCTCTGGCAGTTGGTGATTACAAGCACTGTGCTAGTTCCTGGCTCTGTGAAGTTGGTGATTACAGGCACTGTGCTAGTTCCTGGCTCTGGGCAGTCAATGATTACAGGCACTGTGCTAGTTCCTGGCTCTGGGCAGTTGGTGGTTGCAGGCACTATGCTAGTTCCTGGCTCTGGGCAGTTGGTGATTATAGGCTCTGTGCTAGTTCATGGCTCTGGGCTGTCAATGATTACAGGCACTGTGCTAGTTCCTGGCTCTGGGCAGTTGATGATTACAGGCACTGTGATAGTTCCAGGCTTTGGATAGTTGGTGATTACAGGCTCTGTGCTAGTTCCTGGCTCTGGGCAGTTGACTACAGGCACTGTGCTAGTTTCTGGCTGTGGGTAGTTGGTGATTACAGGCAATGTGCTAGTTCCAGGCTTTGGATAGTTGGTGATTACAGGCACTGTGCTAGTTCCTGGCTTTGGATAGTTAGTAATTACAGGCTCTGTGCTAGTTCCTGGCTTCGGGAAGCTGATGATTACAGGTACTGTTCTAGCTCCTGTCTCCAGGAGGCTAGTGATTACATGCTCTGTGCTAGTTCCCGGCTTCAGGAAGTTGATGATTACAGGCACTGTGCTAGTTCCTGGCTCTGGGCAGTTGGTAATTACATCACTGTGCTAGTTTCTGGCTCTGGGCAGTTGGTGGTTACAGGCACTGTGCTAGTTCCTGGCTCTTGGCAGTTGGTGTTTACAGGCACTATGCTAGTTTCTGGCCCTGGGAAGTTGGTAATTACATCACTGTATTAATTCCTGGCTCTGGGCAGTTGGTGATTACAGGCACTGTGCTTGTTCCTGGCTTTGGATAGTTGGTGAGGCTTTGGATACTTGGTGATTACAGGCTCTGTGCTAGTTTCTGGCTTCGGGAAGTTGATGATTACAAGCACTGTGCTAGTTTCTGGCTCTGGGCAGTTGGTGATTACAGGCACTGTGCTAGTTCCTGGCTCTGGGTAGTTGGTGATTACAGGCACTGTGCTGGTTCCTGGTTCTAGGTAGTTGGTGATTACAGGCACTGTGCCAGTTCCTGGCTATGGGCAGTCAATGATTACAGGCACTGTGTTAGTTCCTGGGTATGGACAGTGGGTGATTACAGGCACTGTGCTAGTTCCTGGCTCTGGGAAGTTGGTGATAAGTAACATCACAGTGCTAATCCTGGCTCTGGCAGTTGGTGATTACAAGCACTGTGCTAGTTCCTGGCTCTGTGAAGTTGGTGATTACAGGCACTGTGCTAGTTCCTGGCTCTGGGCAGTTGGTGATAACAGGCACTGTGCTAGTTCATGGCTCTGGGCAGTTGGTAATTACAGGCACTGTGCTAGTTTCTGGCTCTGGGCAGTTGGTGGTTACAGGCACTGTGCTAGTTCCTGGCTCTGGGCTGTTGGTAATTACAGGCACTGTGCTAGTTTCTGGCTTTGGGCAGTTGGTGATTACAGGCACTGTGCTAGTTCCTGGCTCTGGGCTGTTGGTAATTACAGGCACTGTGCTAGTTTCTGGCTCTGGGCAGTTGGTGGTTACAGGCACTGTGCTAGTTTCTGGCTCTCGGCAGTTTGTAATTACAGGCACTGTGCTAGTTTCTGGCTCTGGGCTGTTGGTGATTACAGGCACTGTGCTAGTTTCTGGCTCTGGGCAGTAGGTGGTTACAGGCACTGTGCTAGTTCCTGGCTCTGGGAAATTGGTGATTACATGCACTGTGCTAGTTCTTGGCTCTTGGTAGTTGGTGATTACAGGCACTGTGCTAGTTCCTGGCTCTGGGCAGTCAATGATTACAGGCACTATGCTAGTTCCTGGCTCTGGGCAGTTGGTGATTAAAGGCTCTGTGCTAGTTCCTGGCTCTGGGCAGTTGGTGATTACAGGTACTGTGCTAGTTCCTGGCTTTGGATAGTTGGTGATTACAGGCACTGTGCTAGTTCCTGGCTCTGGGCAGTTGGTGATTATAGGCTCTGTGCTAGTTCATGGCTCTGGGCAGTCAATGATTACAGGCACTGTGCTAGTTCCTGGCTCTGGGCAGTTGATGATTACAGGCACTGTGCTAGTTCCAGACTTTGAATAGTTGTTGATTAAAGGCTCTGTGCTAGTTCCTGGCTCTGGGCAGTTGGTTACAGGCACTGTGCCAGTTATTGGCTATGGATAGTTGGTGATTACAGGCTCTGTGCTAGTTCCTGGCTCCGGGAAGTTGATGATTACAGGCACTTTGCTAGTTCCTGGCTCCGGGTAGTTGATGATTACAGGCACTTTGCTAGTTCCTGGCTCTGGGCAGTTGGTGATTACAGGCACTGTGCTAGGTCCTGGTTCTGGGCAATTGGTGATTACAGGCACTGTGCTAGGTCCTGGTTCTGGGCAGTTGGTGTTTACAGGCACTATGCTAGTTTCTGGCCCTGGGAAGTTGGTAATTACATCACTGTGCTAGTTCCTGGCTCTGGGCAGTTGGTGATTACATCACTGTGCTAATCCTGGCTCTGGCAGTTGGTGATTACAAGCACTGTGCTAGTTCCTGGCTCTGGGCAGTCAATGATTACAGGCTCTGTGCTAGTTCCTGGCTCCGAGAAGTTGATGATTACAGGCACTGTTCTAGCTCCTGTCTCTAGGAGGCTAGTGATTACATGCTCTGTGATAGTTCCTGGCTCCAGGAAGTTGATGATTACAGGCACTGTGCTAGTTTCTGGCTCTTGGCAGTTGGTGTTTACAGGCACTATGCTAGTTTCTGGCCCTGGGAAGTTGGTGATTACATCACTGTGCTAGTTCCTGGCTCTGGGCAGTTGGTGATTACAGGAACTGTGCTAGTTCCTGGCTCTGGGCAGTCAATGATTACAGGCACCGTGCTAGTTCCTGGCTCTGGGCAGTTGGTGATTACAGGCTCTGTGCTAGTTCCTGGCTCTGGGAAGTAGGTGATTACATCACTGTGCTAGTTCCTGGCTCTGGCAGTTGGTGATTACAGGCACTGTGCTAGTTCCTGGCTCTGGGAAGTTGGTGATTACAGGCACTGTGCCAGTTCCTGGCTATGGGCAGTCAATGATTACAGGCACTGTGTTAGTTCCTGGGTATGGACAGTGGGTGATTACAGGCACTGTGCTAGTTCCTGGCTCTGGGCAGTTGGTGTTTACAGGCACTGTGCTAGTTCCAGGCTTTGGATAGTTGGTGATTACAGGCACTGTGCTAGTTTCTGGCTCTGGGCAGTTGATGATTACAGGCACTGTGCTAGTTCCTGGCTTTGGATTGTTGGTGATTACAGGCTCTGTGCTAGTTCCTGGCTCTGGGAAGTAGGTGATTACATCACTGTGCTAGTTCCTGGCTCTGGCAGTTGGTGATTACAGGCACTGTGCTAGTTCCTGTCTCAGGGAAGTTGGTGATTACAGGCACTGTGCCAGTTCCTGGCTATGGGCAGTCAATGGTTACAGGCACTGTGTTAGTTCCTGGGTATGGACAGTGGGTGATTACAGGCACTGTGCTAGTTCCTGGCTCTGGGCAGTTGGTGTTTACAGGCACTGTGCTAGTTCCTGGCTCTGGGAAGTTGGTGATTACATCACTGTGCTAATCCTGGCTCTGGCAGTTGGTGATTACAAGCACTGTGCTAGTTCCTGGCTCTGTGAAGTTGGTGATTACAGGCACTGTGCTAGTTCCTGGCTCTGGGCAGTTGGTGATTACAGGCACTGTGCTAGTTCCAGGCTTTGGATAGTTGGTGATTACAGGCACTGTGCTAGTTTCTGGCTCTGGGCAGTTGATGATTACAGGCACTGTGCTAGTTCCTGGCTCTGGGCAGTTGATGATTACAGGCACTGTGCTAGTTCCAGGCTTTGGATAGTTGGTGATTACAGGCACTGTGCTAGTTCCTGGCTCTGGGCAGTTGGTGATTATAGGCTCTGTGCTAGTTCATGGCTCTGGGCTGTCAATGATTACAGGCACTGTGCTAGTTCCTGGCTCTGGGCAGTTGATGATTACAGGCACTGTGCTAGTTCCAGGCTTTGGATAGTTGGTGATTACAGGCACTGTGCTAGTTCCTGGCTCTGGGCAGTTGGTGATTATAGGCTCTGTGCTAGTTCATGGCTCTGGGCAGTCAATGATTACAGGCACTGTGCTAGTTCCTGGCTCTGGGCAGTTGATGATTACAGGCACTGTGCTAGTTCCAGGCTTTGGATAGTTGGTGATTACAGGCACTGTGCTAGTTCCTGGCTCTGGGCAGTCAATGATTACAGGCACTGTGCTAGTTCCTGGCTCTGGGCAGTTGATGATTACAGGCACTGTGCTAGTTCCTGGCTCTGGGCAGTTGATGATTACAGGCACTGTGCTAGTTCCAGGCTTTCGATAGTTGGTGATTACAGGCACTGTGCTAGTTCCTGGCTCTAGGCAGTTGGTGATTATAGGCTCTGTGCTAGTTCATGGCTCTGGGCAGTCAATTATTACAGGCACTGTGCTAGTTCCTGGCTCTGGACAGTTGATGATTACAGGCACTGTGCTAGTTCCAGGCTTTGGATAGTTGGTGATTACAGGCACTGTGCTAGTTCCTGGCTTTGGGCAGTTGGTGATTATAGGCTCTGTGCTAGTTCATGGCTCTGGGCAGTCAATGATTACAGGCACTGTGCTAGTTCCTGGCTCTGGGCAGTTGATGATTACAGGCACTGTGCTAGTTCCAGGCTTTGGATAGTTGGTGATGATTACAGGTACTGTGCTAGTTCCTGGCTCTGGGCAGTTGGTGATTATAGGCTCTGTGCTAGTTCCTGGCTCTGGGCAGTCAATGATTACAGGCACTGTGCTAGTTCCTGGCTCTGGGCAGTTGATGATTACAGGCACTGTGCTAGTTCCAGGCTTTGGATAGTTGGTGATTACAGGCAATGTGCTAGTTCCTGGCTCTGGGCAGTTGGTGATTATAGGCTGTGTGCTAGTTCATGGCTCTGGGCAGTCAATGATTATAGGCACTGTGCTAGTTCCTGGCTCTGGGCAGTTGATGATTACAGGCACTGTGCTAGTTCCAGGCTTTGGATAGTTGGTGATTACAGGCTCTGTGCTAGTTCCTGGCTCTAGGCAGTTGGTTACAGGCTCTGTGCCAGTTCTTGGCTATGGATAGTTGGTGATTACAGGCTCTGTGCTGGTTCCTGGCTCCGGGAAGTTGGTGATTACATGAACTGTGCTAGTTCCTGGCTCTGGGCAGTCAATGATTACAGGCACTGTGCTAGTTCCTGGCTCTGGGCAGTTGGTGATTACAGGCTCTGTGCTAGTTCCTGGCTCTGGGAAGTAGGTGATTACATCACTGTGCTAATCCTGGCTCTTGCAGTTGGTGATTACAAGCACTGTGCTAGCTCCTGGCTCTGTGAAGTTGGTGATTACAGGCACTGTGCTAGTTCCTGGCTCTGGGCAGTCAATGATTACAGGCACTGTGCTAGTTCCTGGCTCTGGGCAGTTGGTGGTTACAGGCACTATGCTAGTTCCTGGCTCTGGGCAGTTGGTGATTATAGGCTCTGTGCTAGTTCATGGCTCTGGGCAGTCAATGATTACAGGCACTGTGCTAGTTCCTGGCTCTGGGCAGTTGATGATTACAGGCACTGTGCTAGTTCCAGGCTTTGGATAGTTGGTGATTACAGGCTCTGTGCTAGTTCCTGGCTCTGGGCAGTTGACTACAGGCACTGTGCTAGTTTCTGGCTGTGGGTAGTTGGTGATTACAGGCAATGTGCTAGTTCCAGGCTTTGGATAGTTGGTGATTACAGGCACTGTGCTAGTTCCTGGCTTTGGATAGTTAGTAATTACAGGCTCTGTGCTAGTTCCTGGCTTCGGGAAGTTGATGATTACAGGTACTGTTCTAGTTCCTGTCTCCAGGAGGCTAGTGATTACATGCTCTGTGCTAGTTCCCGGCTCCAGGAAGTTGATGATTACAGGCACTGTGCTAGTTCCTGGCTCTGGGCAGTTGGTAATTACATCACTGTGCTAGTTTCTGGCTCTGGGCAGTTGGTGGTTACAGGCACTGTGCTAGTTCCTGGCTCTTGGCAGTTGGTGTTTACAGGCACTATGCTAGTTTCTGGCCCTGGGAAGTTGGTAATTACATCACTGTATTAATTCCTGGCTCTGGGCAGTTGGTGATTACAGGCACTGTGCTTGTTCCTGGCTTTGGATAGTTGGTGAGGCTTTGGATACTTGGTGATTACAGGCTCTGTGCTAGTTTCTGGCTTCGGGAAGTTGATGATTACAAGCACTGTGCTAGTTTCTGGCTCTGGCAGTTAGTGATTACAAGCACTGTGCTAGTTCTTGGCTCTGGGCAGTTGGTGATTACAGGCACTGTGCTAGTTCCTGGCTCTGGGTAGTTGGTGATTACAGGCACTGTGCTGGTTCCTGGTTCTAGGTAGTTGGTGATTACAGGCACTGTGCTGGTTCTTGGCTCTGGGTAGTTGGTGATTACAGGCTCTATGCTAGTTCCTGGCTTTGGATAGTTGGTGATTACAGGCTCTGTGCTGGTTCCTGGCTTTGGATAGTTGGTGATTACAGGCACTGTGCTGGTTCCTGGCTATGGGTAGTTGGTGATTACAGGCTCTGTGCTAGTTCCAGGCTCTGGGCAGTTGGTGATTACAGGCACTGTGCTAGTTCCTGGCTCTGGGTAGTTGGTGATTACAGGCTCTGTGCTGGTTCCTGGCTTTGGATAGTTGGTGATTCAGGCACTGTGCTAGTTCGTGGCTTCGGGAAGTTGATTACTGGCACTGTGCTAGTTTCTGGCTCTGGCTAGTTGGTGATTACAGGCACTGTGCTAGTTCCAGGCTTTGGATAGTTGGTGATTACAGGCACTGTGCTAGTTCCTGGCTTTGGATAGTTAGTAATTACAGGCTCTGTGGTAGTTCCTGGCTCCGAGAAGTTGATGATTACAGGCACTGTTCTAGCTCCTGTCTCTAGGAGGCTAGTGATTACATGCTCTGTGCTAGTTCCTGGCTCCAGGAAGTTGATGATTACAGGCACTGTGCTAGTTCCTGGCTCTGGGCAGTTGGTGTTTACAGGCACTGTGCTAGTTCCTGGCTCTGGGAATTTGGTGATTACAGGCACTGTGTCAGTTCCTGGCTATGACCAGTCAATGATTACAGACACTGTGTTAGTTCCTTGGTATGGACAGTGGGTGATTACAGGCACTGTGCTAGTTCCTGGCTCTGGGCAGTTGGTGATTACAGGCACTGTGCTAGTCCCTGGCTTTGGATAGTTGGTGATTACAGGCACTGTGCTGGTTCCTGGCTCTGGGTAGTTGGTGATTACAGGCACTGTGCTGGTTCCTGGCTCTGGGTAGTTGGTGATTACAGGCACTGTGCTGGTTCCTGGCTCTGGGTAGTTGGTGATTACAGGCTCTATGCTAGTTCCTGGCTTTTGATAGTTGGTGATTACAGGCACTGTGCTAGTTCCTGGCTCTGAGTAGTTGGTGATTACAGGCACTGTGCTAGTTCCTGGCTTTGGATAGTTGGTGATTACAGGCACTGTGCTGGTTCCTGGCTCTGGGTAGTTGGTGATTACAGGCACTGTGCTAGTTCCTGGCTCTGGACAGTGGGTGATTACAGGCTCTGTGCTGGTTCCTGGCTCTGGGTAGTTGGTGATTACAGGCTCTATGCTAGGTCCTGGCTTTTGATAGTTGGTGATTATAGGCACTGTGCTAGTTCCTTGCTCTGGGTAGTTGGTGATTACAGGCACTGTGCTAGTTCCTGGCTTTGGATAGTTGGTGATTACAGGCACTGTGCTGGTTCCTGGCTCTGGGCAGTGGGTGATTACAGGCACTGTGCTGGTTCCTGGCTCTGGGTAGTTGGTGATTACAGGCTCTATGCTAGTTCCTGGCTTTTGATAGTTGGTGATTACAGGCACTGTGCTAGTTCCTGGCTCTGGGTAGTTGGTGATTACAGGCTCTATGCTAGTTCCTGGCTTTTGATAGTTGGTGATTACAGGCACTGTGCTAGTTCCTGGCTCTGGGTAGTTGGTGATTACAGGCACTGTGCTAGTTCCTGGCTTTGGATAGTTGGTGATTACAGGCACTGTGCTGGTTCCTGGCTCTGGGCAGTGGGTGATTACAGGCTCTGTGCTGGTTCCTGGCTTTGGATAGTTGGTGATTGCAGGCACTGTGCTGGTTCCTGGCTTTGGATAGTTCGTGATTGCAGGCACTGTGCTGGTTCCTAGCTCTGGGTAGTTGGTGATTACAAGCTCTATGCTAGTTCCTGGCTCTGGGCAGTTGGTGATTACAGGCACTGTGCTGGTTCCTGGCTCTGGGCAGTTGGTGATTACAGGCACTGTGCTGGTTCCTAGCTCTGGGTAGTTGGTGATTACAAGCTCTATGCTAGTTCCTGGCTCTGGGCAGTTGGTGATTACAGGCACTGTGCTGGTTCCTGGCTCTGGGCAGTTGGTGATTACAGGCACTGTGCTGGTTCCTAGCTCTGGGTAGTTGGTGATTACAAGCTCTATGCTAGTTCCTGGCTCTGGGCAGTTGGTGATTACAGGCACTGTGCTGGTTCCTGGCTCTGGGCAGTTGGTGATTACAGGCACTGTGCTGGTTCCTAGCTCTGGGTAGTTGGTGATTACAAGCTCTATGCTAGTTCCTGGCTCTGGGTAGTTGGTGATTACAGGCTCTATGCTAGTTCCTGGCTTTGGATAGTTGGTGATTACAGGCTCTGTGCTGGTTCCTGGCTTTGGATAGTTGGTGATTGCAGGCACTGTGCTGGTTCCTAGCTCTGGGTAGTTGGTGATTACAGGCTCTATGCTAGTTCCTGGCTCTGGGCAGTTGGTGATTACAGGCTCTGTGCTAGTACTTTCTGGCTTTGGATAGTTTGTGATTGCAACGAGCAAGGAACAAGTTAGATGCTTCATTGTTTGAATCCAGTTTGTTGAGGTGTGTTTTGCTTCTAGTCAATGTCGGAGACATGAGATAACTAAGGGGAAGAGCTGTGTTTGGTTTCATAAAGACCTACAGGTCAAACACTCACAATTAAGCGTTTTACCTCTGTAAAATAGACCAGACATAAAAATAATAATTTTCTGTATGTATCACTGATCATCAACATTACACTTTACATCAAACAAAAAATGTTGAAAACATTATTTTTCTGCATCAATGAATTTGGCAAATGTCCGCAATATATCCTAAAAGTGATTTTTTACATAGTAAAATGGAAACATTGGACTTGACAGCCGATCCAGCCCATTTAGTTTGCCGAGTCTGCCAATGTCTAGTAATTACTTTGATCACACAGCGGTACTTGTTAAATCACACAAGACTCCCATGTGCTGCCTCATTTTTCTCTGACAATACAGAGATTGGAAGTGTACAGAGTCTATGACAGCAAAACAATGTCAATAAATGATTTTGCAGACATGCTTTATGATTCAATACTGCAGGCAGATTAGGGCCCCTCACCTCCGGACCCTATAGTGACCGTCCCGCTACAGTAGCGGTACTTCTACCAACACAACACTATGTTCTATCTTTGTACTGCATCAGTTTTTGTGTAATAAATGTGTTATTTTTAACTGTTACACAATTTCCAAGAAATGAACCCAAAATGTGATCTTCCGATTGTACAGAGATGCTATAAAAGTTTACTCAAGGTATATAGAACTACAAATCTATAAATATACGTACATATATAGATCATGTGATTATTTGCACTGTGTGCTCTGTAGCTTGAGCGTACACATCTATAAAGTGTTTCAATCATCTTAGTTCACGAGCGGCCGAGTGGGCATAACCCGGGCCATTGAGATCTGAATGGGGAAAAAATGCTATGCATCGTACCATTGCACGCTGCAAAGGGGGACATTTGGGATTTAGTTCTCTCCTCCTCTCTGCAGCACTGAGCATAACCAGGTGACTACGTCTAGTTCTCACATAGGCTAAATTTAGTTAGGCCCTAGTCAATGACGTGTGGCAAGAATTCTGGGCTATGCTGAGTTGTGTGTACGTGGAAATCTGCATGATCTCAGATGGATCTTTTGCACCAGTTATACGGCTAGTGCAAGTGCAGTACGTGCTGATATTGATGATAGCTGACCTGTTCCAGAGCAGTGTAGCGATGTTCTAGAGCAGTGTAGCGATGTTCTAGAGCAGTGTAGTGATGTTCTAGAGCGGTGTGCCGGTGTTCCAGAGCAGCGTAGTGATGTTCTAGAATAGTGTTTTGGTGTTCTAGAGCAGTGTAGTGATGTCCCAGAGCAGCGTAGTGATGTTCTAGAGCTGTGTTTTGATGTTCTAGAGCAGTGTAGTGATGTCCCAGAGCAATGTATTGATGGTCCAGATTATCTAGTGTTCTAGATTTGTATAATTCTGCTTTAGAGCAATGTAATCCTGTCATTGAGACATGTCATTCAATTGCACTGTAAATATTTCCTAGAGCAAAATAATCCAGTTCTAGAGCAAGTGACAATGTCCTATAGAGGTATAATTATACTCCGTAGCAGTGCCGTCCTATGCTAGATTCGTGCAGTTAAATTCTAGACAGACCCACGGAGAGTTCTAGAGTGTTATCCTATCCCATAGCAGTGCAGTTTTGCTCCCAGAGCAATGTAATCTTATTACAGAGCAGCATAGTCTTGTTCTAGAGAGGGATAATCCTGACATAGAGCAATGGGGGTCATTCCGAGTTGATCGCTAGCTGAAAATGTTTGCTGCGCAGCGATGATGCAAAAAAATGGCACTTCTGCGCATGCATATGTGGCACAATGCGCACGCGCAACGTACTTTCACAATGGCCGAAGTAGTTTCACACAAGGTCTAGCGAAGCTTTTCAGTCGCAGTGCTGGCCGCAGAGTGATTGACAGGAAGGAGGCGTTTCTGGGTGTCAACTGACCGTTTTCAGGGACTGATCGAAAAAATGCAGGCGTGCCAGGAAAAACGCAGGTGTGGCTGGCCGAACGAAGGGCGTGTTTGTGACGTCAAATCCGGAACTAAACAGTCTAAAGTGATCGCAATCTAGGAGTAGGTCTGGAGCTACTCTGAAACTGCACAATTTTTTTTTTTAGCCGCTCTGCGATCCTTTTGTTCGCACTTCTGCTAAGCTAAGATACACTCCCAGAGGGCGGCGGCTTAGCGTTTGCAGTGCACGGCTGCTAAAAGCAGCTAGCGAGCGATCAACTCGGAATGACCCCCAATGTTGCCCTGTTCTAGAACCTTGTCACGGTGTAAGCTTGACTAGTGAGATCCCTTACTAGACAAGTGTAATCCATGTTTGCCACATAAAAATAATAATAATATAAACACAGTTGTTATAGCAAAATATAAAAAATAAAGGAATTGCTTATATACAGTATGTTCTGGGCATTGTTATAATGTAACTAGAAAAGCAAGGTTAGCAGCCAACGTCAATCAATCGTCAGTAAATTATTAAAATTCTGATCAAGCCAACAGTTTATTAATATTTAAAGAAGTTTCTTTCTAGAACATGGCTCAATCCAGGGGCGCTGGAATGTTTTTAGGTTGGGGGGGTGTAGAAAAATAGTATTTTGGCGCCCCTATCGTGCCGGCCTCCTCTTCCTTTTTAGCCGCCCACCGCTGTGTGGATGAGCGCTTACCTCCAGATCCACGCGGGCAGCATCTCCTTTAAAAACAGTGTGCTACCGCAGGGTGCATAGGTCCTCCTATCTTCAGTTGTGTCCTAGCCACCGCCGCCAAACAGTACAAATTTGTGTATTTTGGGGGTCATTCTGAGTTGATCGCAGCCAGCATCTTTTTGCTGCTGCTGCGATCAACTAATCCCCACCTATGGGGGAGTGTATTTTAGCATAGCAGGGCTGCGATCACTTGTGCAGCCCTGCTATGCTTAAAATTTTTCCTGCAAAACCAGACTAGCCCTACAGCTACTTACCCAGTGCGATGAAGGCCCTGGTCCTGACGTCAGACATCCACCCTCCGTTCACCTGGACACGCCTGCGTTTTTCTTACCACTCCCCGAAAACGGCCTCCAACGTGAGTATCCGCCCCGGACCGCCTCTCCGCTGTCAATCTTCTTTCCATCCAGCGCTGCGTCTTTTCTTCACGCTAGGCGCTCCGTTGCCAGACGACGTCTGTCGCCGGGCAACGGCGCATGTGCTCAGTTCTGACCTGTTCGCACCGCAGCGATCAAGCGCTGCATGCGAATGGGTCAGATGGACCCCCTTTATGCTAAGAAAATGGAGGATGTCAATCTTAACATCAGTCCCTGGGTGTTTCTGGATGTTAGTAAATAGTCCAGTTGCATCTGTTCCTCAGTACACTCCAAATATAGCAAAGAGAACAATAGTCATGGGCAAAGGGATGTTTGAAAACATTAATAATATAAAAATAAAATGAAATCTTGAGAGTGAGTTTTGGCTAAATAAAATTGATAAAGGATAGTTCTACAAAATAGTTTCTGTACGTGATATTCAAAAGCGGCGTGTTGTCAGGAGATGCGCTGTGTCCGCCTCGCTGCTATACATAAATTGTGAGGCTGTGCAGGGTTCAGAGGCCGGGAACCTCATTAATGAAGTTGGTTGGAAGGGTCACGTTATAAAGAGTGATTAGGCAAATTAAGCTTGTTTAGTTTGGTAAGTAGGTGCCTTAGAAGGGACCTAATTACTATGTATAATTATATCTGAGGTCAATACATAGATTTGCCTAATGAGCTTTTCATACGTTGGACTGAAAGAAAGATGGTTCCACCATCATCACTGGAAGAGAAGTCACACAATGGAACTCTTACCTAAAGAGAAGCCATTACTTTAAATGGATTTAAATGTGTATTGGATGCATTTCTGACACGCTATGGATTTTCTGTCCTTAACTATTGGATTGCAGTACTTGGTGATTCATACAGGGAAATAATCAGATTTTTTTTAATCTTCTATAATTAAGCTAAACTTCGGAACATAACAAATTCCCTCTACGTTTAGTGAAAGCTTATACTTGGTGTTTAGAAAGCAGCAGGAATTAGTGCAATTATGTCAACATTGTGTTTGATAAGACGTTTAAATGCATAACATATTTTATGGCAGTGTCATGGTGGAGACTGCGCAATTCTGCACTCCAGATACGTGAGGCACTCACAGGAGGTAACGCAGGCGACTGAGGAGAGAGCGGCCTGGGAAAGTCACTTCAAGTGCAGGCTTTGGACACCTAGCAACCGATTATAAAGCCCAATGCCCACACATATTTTAGGCTAGTGAGGTAATTCCAGGCGGTGAATGCCGGATGAGAACTTCCGCCCCTCTTCTGAAGATCTCACGCTTGTAAAGGTCCCTTTTACAGCGCAGCAAATTAAGTGTGGCTGTCCATAGGGAATCCTGCAGTCTGAGAAGGATTGATGGGCTGCAGGCTGGGGAAGGGGGGGGGGGGGGGGGGGGCGTCTATGGTCTGGTTAACCTGACTGTGAGGTTCATTTAGAAACGTTTATTCTTGCCCTGAAGTTTCTTACTTGGAGAAATTGTTCTGTGGTTGTTTTTGCAATCGGGATCACTGTGAAAGTTATGTGTATCAGACATAACACAATCAGCTCCTAACTGTCACTTGCTGATTGGTTGGTACTTTATCTCTCCACTTTTATGTCTCTCCAATATTTGATAAATTTTCCTCTTAGGGGCCCATTTCTTGAAAATTGAATTTGCAATGCAATGTGGGTGCGATATTAGATGGAAAGGCGCCCGTCCCTGCGATGTGCTCAGAGTGGCAGAGGGAGTAATGCACATGTGCCGCTATTGCCCGGGAAGATCTCCCGTCTAATGCCCTAATTTATCAATGAGTGATTCATTTAACTGTGAGTGATAAATTGCACCAGCCAATCACCTCCTAGCTGTCATTTTTCAAACCCAGCCTGTGACATGGAAGTTAGGAGCTGATTGGCTGGTGCAATCTATCACTCACAGTGAAATTTATCACTCATTGATAAATAAGGGCATCAGATTGCAATGTGTAGCCTATAGGCTACAGCGGGGTACAGCCACCTTTATGCCCTGGATACAAGTGGAGAAGATTCCCATAGCAACCAATAAGCATCTAGCTATCAATTTATCTAGTACATTTTATATGGGAGGCAATCAATTTGCTGACTGTCGGGAACCCTGCAGTCAGGATACCGACACCGGAATCCCGACAGCCGACAATGCTGACAGCCGGAATACCGGCTCACAGGTGCTATTCTCACGACACCCATAGAGAGGGAATAGTTCCTGTGGTGAGCGCAGGGAGACTCGTACCGATCGCCGTGCTGCCGGCATTCTGGAGGACAAGAAGCCGCTGTCGGCATAGTGACAGCCGGCATCCCTTTCGCTGGGAATACATATGTATTCCTTTTATATAATGATAGGTAGAATCTAATTGGTTAGCCGCTTTTCCACTTGTCCCCTTTAGAAGGTTTGTTTGATACTTCTCAGCATATAGACATAAATACGTAGAGCCGGCCTTAGGCATAGGTAAACATTTGGTATGCTTAGGGGCACCAGCAGCTTCTGCTGATTAAAATGATATGCAGCATGCCTATATTCTGTGTGTGACTGCGGCTGTATCTGCATACGAAATGCTACGTTGCAGTGTATTCCTCTAAATCACTGTAATGTAGCATTTCATATACAGATACAGCCACAGTCGCACACAGAATATAGGCATGCTGCATATCATTTTAATCAGCAGAAGCTGCATGTGCATCCTAGCCACATAGTAATGCAAATATTATGATGCATTTTCATAAACAAAAGGCGACCGACGTTAGCAGAGCTGCCAGCTGACTCATGCCAGGCATCTCCTGCAGAACTAGCGGCGGTTCTAGGGGGCACCAGCCAAAATCTTGCCTAGGGCATCATATTGGTTAGGGCCGACTCTGTAAATACGGGGTCTATTCATGAAGCAGTGAAAGGAGTGGAGAAGTGAGCCTGTGAAGAAGTTGCCCATGGCAACCAATCAGCTGCTCCGTACAATTGTTTAGTATGCAAATTATAAATATTACTTCAATACTGATTGGTTGCCATGGTTGGTTGCATTCGGCTCACTTCTCCACACTTTTCACTGCTTCATGAATAGACCCCTATGTCATTTATAACGTTTTCTTTGTACATATGTGCCCGGCTCCAGCGCCTGCCCCTTTATGTACATTTGCGCCCGTCCTCTGCCCACACACTCTCTTTACGCTGGATTATTAAAACACTAATGCATTTATTTTCAAATGCACCATCACAAAGCAAGTCACGTGGTTCTCTGGGATCAGTACGAGATACGCCGGACGGGATCCCGGCGGTCGAAATACCGACACCAGGATCCCGACCGGCACAATCCCGACAGGGGGCGAGCGCAACGCAGCCCCTTGCGGGCTCGCTGCGCTTGCCACGTTGCGGGCACACTGATTTATTCTCCATCTATGGGTGTCGTGGACACCCACAGAGGGAGAATATTTCGGGATTGTGCCGGTCGGGATCCCGGTGTCGGTATTCCGACCGCTGGGATCACGTCCGGCAGGATCTTGACCGCATCCCGGTTCTATAGTACTAGTGGCCTCATAACCAGTAAAAATTGAATATTCTTGTTGTTTGTGCCTCGGCCTACATTACAAAGCACGCAGAAGCTCTCAAATGGGCAGATTAAAAGTTTAAAACCCCTGAAAAAAATAGAAGAAAAAGAAAGACAAAAATGTTTGTAGCTCCAGAGTCTTTGAATATTATAATAAAATAGGGAGACAGGGAATGTGCGAATGACAAAAGACGTTATTGTACTTAAAGAAAAAAAAATATTGTAAAGGAGATAACTGGCACTTTGAAGATTGTACAAAGGAACAGAACGCTCGGCTTTCATTACAGCCGCGTTCTTCCCAGAGATCTGAGATCCGTGTTTTTGTAGCTGTCAGTCAAGGATCAGTAATCTTTTGACTGCATACATTTTACATCTCATTTGAAATATTATGTTATGTTATCATATAACACGTTCATATAAAAACAGTATAAGGAAGCTGCAGATGTTTCCACAGTGGAATAGGTTCAAGCGTCAACTAAAAAAAAGACAATAAGAAGGAAGGAAAAACATCACAAGTAGTAAAATATAGGGGTAAATGTATGAAGCAGTGATAACAGTGGAGAAGTGAGCCAGTGGAGAAGTTGCCCATGGCAACCAATCAGCTGCTCTGTGTAATTTCATAGTATGCAAATGATAAATGTTACGTCAATGCTGATTGGTTGTCATGGGCAACTTCTCCACTCTTATCACTGCTTCATACATTTACCCCAATATCTCTCATGGACTAAAGTTGGGTACACACTGGGCAATGTCGGCCATTTGTGCGAACGGGCGATATATTGCAAGCCAGTTGGCAGGTGTGTACACCCCAATATGTCTGTGAAGACACCTCCCAACTGTCCTGCTTATTTCTAGAACTGTCCCACTGTCCCTTCCGCGGGCCGCAGTGTCCCGCGGGAGCGGAAAGTTGGGGGGCACGAACTGTCGGGAGAATAGATGCCGTGTGATGAGCACGGCATCTATACACTGCGCAGAGAGATCCTGAGGGCAACCCAGCTTCTTAGAGAATGCTGGGGAGGCCCCAGAGTGATGACACCGGGGGTGCTGCGAGACTCCGCCCCCTTTTTAGGAAGTCTTCTCCCCCTTTTCAGGAGCCAGCAGAGGCCACGCGGATTTTTCTACTAGGCCACACTCCCTTTTTGCATGCGCGCCTTTAATGCGCGAGTGGTTCTTTGTCCACTGTCCCCAATATTGGGAGGTATGCTGCGAATGACATCGTTCAAAGACGTCATATCCGATGATTGATATATCTGAAGATATATCGGCGCATCTGGTTGTGCGCATGGGCGGTCAGTACGCTTACTGCAAGGACTGAAGTCTAAATGCCCGCCCAGCTGTGACAGCGAATAATCGAGTGGCCGATCAGTACGTGTGTATACTTACCTGAATCCGCTGCTCAGAGCTGTGGCTATGCAGCCCATGTTATAGAGACACAAAATAAATTATAATCGTGTTAAGATAAAGCAATTAACCCGGTCTTGGTAGCTCCTTCGTGGGGTGTGGATCATTAGATCGACAGTGTCTAGGTCGACAATGTTTAGGTCGACAGGGTTGGGAGGTCGACAGGGTTTCTAGGTCGACATGTGCTAGGTCGACAGGTCAAAAGGTCGACATGAGTTTTTATTTGGGTGTCGTTTTCTTCGTCGAGTGCCCGGGAACCCCAATTAGTGCTTCGCTCGGCACAGATTACCGTTCCAATTGTAGTCCACGTGGATCGTTAAGTATGAAAAAGTTCACAAAAAGAAAAAAAATTTGAAAAACTCATGTCGACCTTTTGACCTGTCGACCTAGCACACGTCGATCTAGAAACCCTGTCGACCTTCCAACCCTGTCGACCTAGTGACTGCCGACCTCTAGTGGTCGACCTAAACATTGTCGACCTAGACAGTGTCGATCTTCAGGCCGGTCCCCCTCCGCGTTGGCGCCCTATACAAGGGGCAATCTGATCCATATTAGCTTTGCTGCCGCTTGATCAGTTCTAAAGAAATAAATATTTAGAGGTTTCTTCTTATTTATTAACGCCTAATGGCTTTCAGTAGTTATTATGTATGCACTTTGCAGAATATTGTATTTTTCTTTAACTTGCTGAATATCTTCACATCTTAATTCAACCCTGTTGCTGTGTATAATTTATAACAGGGACGCAATTTCCATCTGTTCTCCTGTACTCCCCCCACAAGTGTGGTGTGTCAGCAGCCATTATGCGCTAAAATATATACAGGACCATTGTGTTGCAAGTGGCTTGAAAGCGCCCAAACCGAGCGTTACCGCTGCTGACTGGTGTGTGTAATCCGTCGTCTATTCTTCCTCCTGTCGGTCGATGAGGACTTTCATCATCCTTCTGGGACTTTTTACTTGCCAAGACAGGACAGTTTGACTGTTCAACAAATAATGAGTCGCTGCACGAGTACCGGCCATTTAGCTATGCCTGATTAATGTCTGATGATCTAATGTGTTCTACAAGAAGGAGATTACATCAAGAGACTCTCACAGTATGACTGCAGGTCACCTTGACTGCAACAGAGACGCTCTACGCCTGTCGTCTGTCACCTGAGCTTTCCCGGGGTAAATGTGATGTTTTGATTAGTTAAATATTTTGCCTTTTTCACTCTTTGCAATCATCGTGGTTTGTGTGTAAGGCGCCACTTGGTGTCGCGGCGTTGGACAGGCAGGATTGCAATCAATATAATTGTTGCTTTTAGCAACAATAACTGATTTTTTTATTTATTTTGTAAGTCAGTTATTGGAGTTTTTTATACTTGTGTGCGAAACAGACAGACTGGTGGGAAATAAGAATCTGTATGGCTGCTAATAGTTTACTGCGTCATATGCATATGTAGCTGATGTATAGGCGGAGGCATCAGTGGCTGCTTTTTTAGCCCAGCCGCAGCAGCCTATTTACTAGCTTATGCTACTGCGATTATCCGCCCGCGGTTGCCGGACATGCGCGCACCTGCATATGGAAGGCCAGCCCATCCACTGTTTTCCCGTCTGCAGCCGCACAGAGTCAGCTCTGTAGTAACCAACGGCGGGATGTGATGGCGTCTGAGACCCCCAGAGGTGAGGGCCTGTCGTTCCGGGGGTGGGCCCTAATAATGTGGAGAGCCTGACTCCGCCCCCAAGTTTGCCAACTGCATCTCTTCTATGGAATCTATAGGAATCTATGACCTGCAAACCTTCTTTGTTGTAGTGAATATGATTTCCACCTAGCAACAGCCGGTAGGGATAGTTTGCAAGCCTCCCGACGGACAAGCATAAAGTCGCCAAGTATCCCCTTAATAAATGAGACCTCAGATCTATGGGGCGACTCAACCATAGAATATACTCACCCTTCTGCCATTAGGCCCTCTTCGTCTCTTCCTGCAGCCTTCTGATCTCTGATTGGTGGGTAGCTACAGCCACCCACCAATCAGTGTAGGGAGACATCCCACCACTGTGATTGGTGGATAGCCTGAACCACCCACTAATCAGCATTTAACCTACCACAGCTGGACACTGCAGGACAGGTATATAACAGGCCACCTGGAGACAGATGGATGACGCTGCCTGGCCGCTCTTCACTCTAATTACAACGGCTGGGGAGCTTCTTCAGTCTGTCTCCCGGCCGCCGGGCATGTGATACAGCTAGCTGGCGGCCCCCAGAAATAGAGTTGTAGCGGTCCAGGGAAAGGGATGCCATCCTGACTGTTTTCGGTCGGTACCGGTGATTCGGGCATTTTTAACATGGTTAATTTCCCCGATCCCCCTGATGGATCACCCATCATCAATGGCCTCCAATCTACTGATCCAGTCGCTTGCGGCGGGTTGGAGGATCGGGGCATCTTGCAGCCTGATATAAGGGCCCATTAACTATGACATCAGACACCGCTACGATCTTAGACGCACAGCCCAGCAGACAGCGGTGTGTTCTCAGGGGTTAGGCCAGAGAATAAATATAAGAAAACCCACAAAAATCCATTTACAATTATTTTTTGTCTAGAGCACTTGTTTGCCTGATATGCAGTCTTATACCAGCTCTGTATCATCTCCTATTAAAATTGATTTCTCATTTGCTAATTATGCCACCTGGGAGAGGAATACACTAATCAGATGCAGGAGCTTGTTTAGCAAAGTCGAAGCCTCCAGATGGTGATAAAATAATGTACTCACCTGATCAGTCTCCTTCCTTCTGCAGACAGGACAGTATGGGAGATGGTTACCGGGACACCTCTCTACTGGGGCTGTATGGCAGACAGTTGTTGCTACATAGGTGCAATCAGAAATACATAGCAACTACTTATCAGACTCCTGTTGTTGGTCGCACGGAACCAGAATAATGCGGTCACTTCTGAAACGTAAAGGCAGCGAGCCTGATTCAGAGATGTGTGCTGGGATTTGTATTGAGAGGCCCACAGGCGGCTTTGTGAGTCCCAGCGGCTGAGCACAAGGACGCAGCGTCGGTTGCAGATTAGCCGATTACTCTACTTGAGTGCAGCCATAGGAAGTGAGACGCCGGAGACATTGCAGCTGCTTAACCACTTGCCTGGCATGGTGACATCAGATGTGACCATACCAGCAAGTGTCTTATCTGACCTGGTCGCACAGGATGCGACCAGCCAGATAGAGAGTGTTAGCAGCGGCAGGGAAGGGAAACGTCCCTCCGCTGCTGCTCTCCCTCTGCCTCCCCGCACCGTCCCCTCAGTGTTGCCGTGCTGCCGATCATTGCTGATAGGTCAGCACAGCAGGACCCCCCACCCAGCGGCTGCAGGACAATGGCAGCCGCTGGGAACGTGTAAAATACCATCACCAACACCAATACGTCAACCACTAATGGTCGACATGCCTTAAGTCAACAACTAGGTCAGTAGGTTGACATGTAAATTGTACAGTTCAAAAGGTCAACATGTTCAAAAGGTCGGTAGGGTCAAAAAGTCGACATGGCAATCATCAACGCACATATAGACGACACAAGTTTTTGTTTTGTTTTTCCTTTTTTCTTCAACTTTTTCATTCTATACCATCCATGTGGGCTATATTTGGGAATGGTAACTTATGCAGAAAAGTGACAAAACACCCCCCACCCCCCCAAAAAAAGTGTCAATCTCTGTATTTGCCGACCTTCTGATTTCTGTCAACCTTTTGACCCTGTCGGCCTAGGCCCTCATTCCGAGTTGTTCGCTCGCTAGCTGCTTTTAGCAGCATTGCACACGCTAAGCCGCCGCCTACTGGGAGTGAATCTTCGCTTTGCAGAATTGCGAACGAAAGATTAGCAGAATTGCGATTAGAAATTTCTTTGCAGATTCTGAGTAGCTCGAGACTTACTCCTACACTGCGATCAGTTCAGTCAGTTTCGTTCCTGGTTTGACGTCACAAACACACCCAGCGTTCGCCCAGACACTCCCCCGTTTCTCCAGCCACTCCCGCATTTTTCCCAGAAACGCCAGCGTTTTTTCGCACACACCCATAAAACGGCCAGTTGCCGCCCAGAAACACCCACTTCCTGTCAATCACACTACGATCACCAGAACGATGAAAAAACTTTGTAAAGCCGTGAGTAAAATACCAAACTTTTGTGCTGATTTACTTGGCGGAGGCGCACTGCGAACATTGCGCATGCGCAGTTTGCGACTTATCGCACTGATGCGAAAAAAAGAACGAGCGAACAACTCGGAATGAGGGCCCTAATGCGATGCCAATCACCTGCGAGACCATTGGCCACATGAGTAACCCTGAGGTTACCTAGATTGGCCCTCACAGCTCTGTAGCCAAGGCCATGAAGTCTGTGTCCGAAGACATAGACCCTGGCCTCTCCCCCCCCCCCCCCCACCACAAGGCCGTAGCCTGTCAGTCAGGCTGAAGCTCAGAGGGCACTGCGTGCAATGACACAGGGCCCATTTTGCATATGCGCAGACCAGGTACTGCGCAGGCGTCCCACCATCGGAGATATGTGCAAACTTCACTGAATTAGGACCCTAATTACACCCAAAAGGCATTACACTGTACAGTTACACACGTTTACAGGATGCAATGACAGATGTTTTGAAATACCTTAAATAAATCCCAAATTTCTCTGACGTCCTAGTGGATGCTGGGGACTCCGTAAGGACCATGGGGAATAGCGGCTCCGCAGGAGACTGGGCACAAAAGTAAAGCTTTAGAACTACCTGGTGTGCACTGGCTCCTCCCCCTATGACCCTCCTCCAAGCCTCAGTTAGATTTTTGTGCCCGAACGAGAAGGGTGCACACTAGGTGGCTCTCCTGAGCTGCTTAGTGAAAAGTTTAGTTTTAGGTTTTTTATGTTCAGTGAGACCTGCTGGCAACAGGCTCACTGCATCGAGGGACTAAGGGGAGAAGAAGCGAACTCACCTGCGTGCAGAGTGGATTGGGCTTCTTAGGCTACTGGACATTAGCTCCAGAGGGACCGATCACAGGCCCAGCCATGGATAGGTCCCAGAGCCGCGCCGCCGGCCCCCTTACAGAGCTAGAAGACAGAAGAGGTCCGGAAAATCGGCGGCAGAAGATGTCCTGTCTTCAACAAGGTAGCGCACAGCACTGCAGCTGTGCGCCATTGCTCTCAGCACACTTCACACTCCGGTCACTGAGGGTGAGACGCAATAAAAACACCTTGGATGGCAAAAAATGCATCACATATAGCTCCTGGGCTATATGGATGAATTTAACCCCTGCCAGAATACACAGAAAAACGGGAGATAAGGCCGCCGAGAAGGGGGCGGAGCCTATCTCCTCAGCACACTGGCGCCATTTTCCCTCACAGCTCCGTTGGAGGGAAGCTCCCTGGCTCTCCCCTGCAGTCACTACACTACAGAAAGGGTTAAAAAAGAGAGGGGGGCACTAATTATGCGCAGTATTAAAAATACAGCAGCTATAAGGGGAAAAGCACTTATATAAGGTTATCCCTGTATATATATAGCGCTCTGGTGTGTGCTGGCAAACTCTCCCTCTGTCTCCCCAAAGGGCTAGTGGGGTCCTGTCCTCTATCAGAGCATTCCCTGTGTGTGTGCTGTGTGTCGGTACGTTTGTGTCGACATGTATGAGGAGAAAAATGATGTGGAGACGGAGCAGATTGCCTGTAATAGTGATGTCACCCCCTAGGGGGTCGACACCTGAGTGGATGAACTGTTGGAAGGAATTACGTGACAGTGTCAGCTCTGTATAAAAGACAGTGGTTGACATGAGACAGCCGGCTACTCAGCTTGTGCCTGTCCAGACGTCTCATAGGCCGTCAGGGGCTCTAAAGCGCCCGTTACCTCAGATGGCAGATATAGACGCCGACACGGATACTGACTCCAGTGTCGACGGTGAAGAGACAAATGTGACTTCCAGTAGGGCCACACGTTACATGATTGAGGCAATGAAAAATGTTTTACACATTTCTGATAATACGAGTACCACCAAAAAGGGGTATTATGTTCGGTGAGGAAAAACTACCTGTAGTTTTCCTGAATCTGAGAAATTAAATGAGGTGTGTGATGATGCGTGGGTTTCCCCCGATAACAACTGATAATTTCTAAAATGTTATTGGCATTATATCCTTTCCCGCCAGAGGTTAGGGTGCATTGGGAAACACCCCCTAGGGTGGATAAAGCGCTCACACGCTTGTAAGAACAAGGGCTCTACCCTCTCCTGAGATGGCCGCCCTTAAGGATCCTGCTGATAGAAAGCAGGAGGGTATCCTAAAATGTATTTACACACATACTGGTGTTATACTGCGACCAGCTATCGCCTCAGCCTGGATGTGCAGTGCTGGGTTGGCGGATAGATAGGGACAGTATATTATTGCCTATAGAGCATTTTAAAGGATGCATTTCTATATATGCGTGATGCACAGCGGAATATTTGCTGACTGGCATCAAGTCTAAGTGCGTTGTCCATTTCTGCCAGTAGAGGGTTATGGACATGACAGTGGTCAGGTGATGCGGATTCCAAACGGCATTTGGAAGTATTGCCTTATTAAGGGGAGGAGTTATTTGGGGTCGGTCTTTCAGACCTGGTGGCCACGGCAACAGCTGGGAAATCCACGTTTGTACCCCAGGTCGCCTCTCAACATAAGAAGACGCCGTATTATCAGGCGCAGTCCTTTCGTGGGCAAGCGGGCAAAAGGTTCCTCATTTCTGCCCCGTGACAGAGGGAGAGGAAAAAGGCTGCAGAAATCAGCCAGTTCCCAGGAACAGAAGCCCTCTCCCTCCTCTGCCAAGCCCTCAGTATGACGCTGGGGCTTTACAAGCAGAATCAGGCACGGTGGGGGTCCGTCTCAATGAATTTCAGCGCGCAGTGGGCTCACTCGCAATTAGACCCCTGGATCCTTCAGGTGATATCTCAGGGGTACAAATTGGAATTCGAGACGTCTCCCCCTCGCCGTTTCCTAAAGTCGGCTTTACCGATGTCTCCCTCTGACAGGGAGGCAGTTTTGGAAGCCATTCACAAGCTGTATTCCCAGCAGGTGATAATCAAGGTACCCCTCCTGCAACAGGGAACGGGGTATTATTCCACACTGTTGTGGTACCGAAGCCGGACGGCTCGGTGAGACCGATTCTAAATCTAAAATCTTGAACACTTACATACGGAGGTTCAAATTCAAGATTGAGTCACTCAGAGCAGTGATTGCGAACCTGGAAGAAGGGAACTACATGATGTCTCGGGACATCAAGGATGCTTACCTTCATGTCCCAATTTACCCTTCTCACCAAGGGTACCTCAGGTTTGTGGTACAGAACTGTCACTATCAGTTTCAGACGCTGCCGTATGGATGGTCCACGGCACCCCGGGTCTTTACCAAGGTAATGGCCGAAATGATGATACTCTTTCGAAGGAAGGGAATTTTAGTTATCCCTTACTTGGACGATTCCATGATAAGGGTAAGATCCAGGGAACAGTTGGAGGTCGGTGTAGCACTATCTCAGGTAGTGTTGTGGCAGCACGATTGGATTCTAAATATTCCAAAATCGCAGCTGATTCCGACGACTCGTCTTCTGTTCCTAGGGATGATCCTGGACACAGTCCAGAAAAAGGGGTTTCTCCCGGAGGAGAAAGTCAGGGAGTTATCCGAGCTAGTCGGGAACCTCCTATAACTGAGCCAAGTCTCAGTACATCAATGAAAGGGTTCTTGGAAAAATGGTGGCTTCCTACGAAGCAATCCCATTCGGCAGATTCCACGCAAGAACTTTCCAGTGGGACCTGCTGGACAAATGGTCCGGCTCGCATCTTCAGATGCATCAGCGGATAACCCTGTCACCAAGCACAAGGGTGTCTCTCCTGTGGTGGTTGCAGAGTGCTCATCTTCTAGAGGGCCGCAGATTCGACATTCAGGACTGGGTCCTGGTGACCACGGATGCCAGCCTGCGAGGCTGGGGAGCAGTCACACAGGGAAGGAATTTCCAGAGCTTATGGTCAAGCCTGGAGACATCACTTCACATAAATATCCTGAAGCTAAGGGCCATTTACAATGCTCTAAGCTCAGCATGACCTCTGCTTCAAGGTCACCCGGAGTTGATCCATTCGGACAACATCACGGCAGTCACCCACGTAAACAGACAGGGTGACACAAGAAGCAGGAGGGCAAGGCAGAAGCTGCAAGGATTCTTCGCTGGGCGGAAAATCATGTGATAGCACTGTCAGCAGTATTCATTCCGGGAGTGGACAACTGGGAAGCAGACTTCCTCAGCAGACACGACCCCCACCCGGGAGAGTGGGGACTTCACCCAGAAGTCTTCCACATGTTTATAAAACTCGACAAGTATTGCGCCAGGTCAAGTGACCCTCAGGCAATAGCTGTAGACGCTCTGGTAACACAGTGGGTGTACCAGTCAGTGTATGTGTTCCCTCCTCTGCCTCTCATACCCAAGGTACTGAGAATTATAAGATGGAGAGGAGTAAGCACTATATTCGTGGCTCCGGATTGACCAAGAAGGACTTGGTAACCGGAACTTCAAGAGATGCTCACGGAGGATCCGTGGCCTCTACCTCTATGAAGGGACCTGCTCCAGCAAGGACCCTGTCTGTTCCAAGACTTACCGCGGCTGCGTTTGACGGCATGGCGGTTGAACGCCGGATCCTGAAGGAGAAAGGCATTCCGGATGAAGTCATTCCTATCCTGATCAAAGCCAGGAAAGATATAACCGCAAAACATTATCACCGCATTTGGCGAAAATATGTTGCGTGGTGCGAGGCCAGTAAGGCCCCGACGGAGGAATTTTCAACTAGGTCGATTCCTACATTTCCTGCAAACAGGAGTGTCTATGGGCCTGAAATGGGGGTCCATTAAGGTTCAAATTTCGGCCCTGTCAATTTTCTTCCAAAAAGAACTAGCTTCAGTCCCTGAAGTTCAGACGTTTGTGAAAGGGGTACTGTATATACAGCCTCCTTTTGTGCCTCCAGTGGCACCTTGGGATCTAAATGTAGTTTTTGGGTTCCAAAAGTCACATTGGTTTGAACCACTTAAATATGTGGAGTTAAAATATCTCACATGGAAAGTGGTCATGCTGTTGGCCCTGGCCTGGGCCAGGTGCGTGTCAGAATTGGCGGCTTTATCCTGTAAAAGCCCGCATCTGATTTTCCATTCGGACAGGGCGGAATTGAGGACTTGTCCTCAGTTTCTCCCTAAGGTGGTTTTCAGCGTTTCACCTGAATCAACCTATTGTGGTGCCTGCGGCTACTAGGGACTTGGAGGACTCCAAGTTGCTAGACGTTGTCAGGGCCCTGGAAATATAGGTTTCCAGGACGGCTGGAGTCAGAAAATCTGACTCGTTGTTTATTCTGTATGCACCCAACAAGCTGGGTGCTCCTGCTTCTAAGCAGACTATTGCTCGTTGGATTTGTAGTACAATTCAGCTTGCACATTCTGTGGCAGGCCTGCCACAGCCAAAATCTGTAAAAGCCCATTCCACAAGGAAGGTGGGCTCATCTTGGGCGGCTGCCCGAGGGGTCTCGGCTTTACAACTTTGCCGAGCAGCTACTTGGTCAGGAGCAAATACGTTTGTAAAATTCTACAAATTTGATACCCTGGCTGAGGAGGACCTGGAGTTCTCTCATTTGGTGCTGCAGAGTCATCCGCACTCTCCCGCCCGTTTGGGAGCTTTGGTATAATCACCATGGTCCTTACGGAGTCCCCAGCATCCACTAGGACGTCAGAGAAAATAAGAATTTACTTACCGATAATTCTATTTCTCGTAGTCCGTAGTGGATGCTGGGCGCCCATCCCAAGTGCGGATTGTCTGCAATACTGGTACATAGTTATTATTGTTACCAAAAAATCGGGTTATTGCTGTAGTGAGCCATCTTTTCTAGAGGCTCCTCTGTTATCATGCTGTTAACTGGGTTCAGATCACAAGTTGTACGGTGTGATTGGTGTGGCTGGTATGAGTCTTACCCGGGATTCAAAATCCTTCCTTATTGTGTACGCTCGGCCGGGCACAGTATCCTAACTGAGGCTTGGAGGAGGGTCATAGGGGGAGGAGCCAGTGCACACCAGGTAGTTCTAAAGCTTTACTTTTGTGCCCAGTCTCCTGCGGAGCCGCTATTCCCCATGGTCCTTACGGAGTCCCCAGCATCCACTACGGACTACGAGAAATAGAATTATCGGTAAGTAAATTCTTATTTTAAATGACACAGGGCCTCAAAGGTGGACGCTATGCCTATGATAGCGCAGTTGGATGATGTATTTTGCACTGCACATGTGGGGGGGGGGGACGAACACAAGAGCGTTGCAAGCGTTTTGCTGGCAGTGACTGCGTCATTGTACTCAGTTGCAATGGCACTGGCGGCTTAGTTCCGATGGACATTCTGAGCAGCCATAGGGTGCGACTGATGTGCGACCTACAGTGCGCCTCTGTACGTAACTGGCGGATTAGAGACACGGCCGGTGGGATCTCTGTACAATCTACATTGGCTGCGGCAGCATATATTCGCCGCACTGCTGCGTACAATACCTAGTAGCGAATAAAATAGTGTTCACCTCTGAATCAGGCTTAGATACGGCCTTCCAGAAGAGAAGCCATTTGGCCATCAATGGTCACCATTACTTTAGTATTGAGCTAGCCACGGGCCAGTCATGGCCTAGGGGCGTGGCTTCACTGGTGTCAGGGGACGGAGCTATGCTCTGTGTCCCTGTCACCCTGGAGAAAAATAAAAAAAATATTTGATAGCTCTTTATCATAGAGTGCTCGCCCATCGATGGTAAATGTCATTTACCATCGGTCATAGACCATCAATGATTTAGAGTCATTGATGGTCGATGGCCATCCCTAGTACAGGAATCAGGGAAACTATCGGTGTGAGACATCATCATCATATGAATTCCAGGAGGGATTGAAAGCTCCAGACTTTTTAAAAGGCTATTGGGCCGGTAATCTTTATAGCGTTCTGTTCTTTATTTGCTACCTAGGAACGTGCATCACTCATCCTTATGTTTGCTCAGAAAAAGAGCAGAGATGAAGCCCAGGAAACGGCTCGTTTTGCCGGGCTGTAAAGATTGCCATCGAAATGGCTTTTATAAGGCAGTTTAGGAGGATGCAGCTGATTCCGAGCCCCCCGTACAACATGATAAATTTGCTACCTAAAAGAGATCACTCCGGACCCGAATGAGTACATCAGAAAGCGTTACAGTATGTGTGTTTTCTGAGTTGAATGCAGCAGGAACTTTGTTAGTAGTTGGGTAAAACCATGTGCACTGCATGTGGGGCAGATGTAACATGTGCAGAGAGAGTGAGATTTGGGTGGGTTATAGTGTTTCTGTGCAGGGTAAATACTGGCTGCTTTATTTTTACACTACAATTTAGATTTCAGTTTGAACTCACCACACCCAAATCTAACTCTCTCTACACATGTTACATCTGTCCCCCCTGCAGTGCACATGGTTTTGCCCAACTGCTAACAAAGTTCCTGCTGCGATCAACTCAGAATTACCCCCATTGATCGGAACCCTGGAGAAGGAATTAACCCCCTCCTCACGGGCAGGCGCTTTCGGCAACAGCCATCTCTGCGTTTCCAGCACAAATCAAGTGTTTAAAATAAAATAAATAAATACAAAATTAAATAAAAATAAATAAAATAAACGAAAAATAAATACAAAATAAAATAAAAATATAGTATGTGGCCATAACAATAAGGACAGCTGTGTGGTTGTGTAGCCTGACTTTCAGTAAGTCAAGGACAGATCAGATCTTACCAACAAAATTGAGCAGACAACACTCTCAGTACTGCCCCCCTAGTTTATCAATGGTGCCATCCTATTCTATCATCTGGTGTTCCCACATCACAGATACTTAACGCATTTGAATATTGGAGTTAATTTGTTGTTTTCCAAACCCATAGACTTCAACTAGATGACAGAACAAGAATCAAACTACTATTTCTTATGAGATTTGCAAGTTCTGTCCGCAGCTGTACTGATGGCCGATGGAACCAGACTACAGATAACTGGTTCCCACAATTTGATACCAGTTCTTGGTGTTTGTACAATAGTCTTGGCTGCTGTAACTCCTCAGCTGATTCCTCCTTGAAACCCTCGATCAGTTGTAAGTGATGCTTTGGTAAAGATAAGCATACTGTATGGCAGGTCTGGGTAGGTCAGTGAAATGTCAGCACCACTGATTTTAAGTGTTCCCATCACCTACACAAATTGGAGGCAGCAGTCATGTGGTCTGACTCAATTTTCAGCACTTTGCAGCACGTAAATTCACTAGGAGCCAGTGACATCACTGAGAGTGCAGCCTATCCATTCTCTAAAATTCAGTGACATCACTGAGAGTGCAGCCTATCCAGTCACTAGGAGCCAGTGACATCACTGAGAGTGCAGCCTATCCATTCACTAGGAACCAGTGACATCACTGTGAGTGCAGCCTATCCATTCAATAGGAACCAGTGACATCACTGTGAGTGCTGCCTATCCATTCACTAGGATCCAGTGACATCACTGAGAGTGCAGCCTATCCGTTCACTAGGAACCAGTGACATCACTGAGAATGCAGCCTATCCATTCACTAGGATCCAGTGACATCGCTGTGAGTGCAGCCTATCAATTCACTAGGAGCCATTGACATCACTGAGCGTGCAGCCTATCCATTCACTAGGAACCAGTGACGTACTGTAACTGAGAGTGCAGCCTATCCGTTCACTAGGAGCCAGTGACATCACTGAGAGTGCAGTCTATCCATTCTCTAGAATTCAGTGACATCACTGAGTGTGCAGCCTATCCAGTCACTAGGAGCCAGTGACATCACTAAGAGTGCAGCCTATCCATTCAATAGGAACCAGTGACATCACTGTGAGTGCAGCCTATCCATTCACTAGGATCCAGTGACATCACTGAGAGTGCAGCCTATCCATTCACTAGGAACCAGTGACATCACTGAGAATGCAGCCTATCCATTCACTAGGAACCAGTGACATCACTGAGAATGCAGCCTATCCATTCACTAGGATCGAGTGACATCACTGAGAGTGCAGCCTATCCATTCACTAGGAACCAGTGACATCACTGTGAGTGTAGCCTATCCATTCACTAGGATCCAGTGACATCACTGAGAATGCAGCCTATCCATTCACTAGGATCCAGTGACATCACTGAGAATGCAGCCTATCCATTCACTAGGAGCCAGTGACATCACTGTGAGTGCAGCCTATCCATTTACTAGGATCCAGTGACATCACTGAGAGTGCAGTCTATCCAGTCACTAGGAGCCAGTGACATCACTGAGTGTGCAGCCTATCCATTCAATAGGAACCAATGACATCACTGTGAGTGCAGCCTAACTGGTTCCCACAATTTGATACCAGTTCTTGGTGTTTGTACAATAGTCTTGGCTGCTGTAACTCCTCAGCTGATTCCTCCTGGAAACCCTCGATCAGTTGTAAGTGATGCTTTGGTAAAGATAAGCATACTGTATGGCAGGTCTGGGTAGGTCAGTGAAATGTCAGCACCACTGATTTTAAGTGTTCCCATCAGCTACACAAATTGGAGGCAGCAGTCATGTGGTCTGACTCAATTTTCAGCACTTTGCAGCACGTAAATTCGCTAGGAGCCAGTGACATCACTGAGAGTGCAGCCTATCCATTCTCTAAAATTCAGTGACATCACTGAGAGTGCAGCCTATCCTGTCACTAGGAGCCAGTGACATCACTGAGCGTGCAGCCTATCCATTCACTAGGAACCAGTGACGTACTGTAACTGAGAGTGCAGCCTATCCGTTCACTAGGAGTCAGTGACATCACTGTGAGTGCAGCCTATCCATTTACTAGGATCCAGTGACATCACTGAGAGTGCAGTCTATCCAGTCACTAGGAGCCAGTGACATCACTGAGAGTGCAGCCTATCCATTCAATAGGAACCAATGACATCACTGTGAGTGCAGCCTATCCATTCACTAGGATCCAGTGACATCACTGAGAGTGCAGCCTATCTATTCACTAGGAACCAGTGACATCACTGAGAGTGCAGCCTATCCATTCACTAGGAACCAGTGACATCACTGTGAGTGCAGCCTATCCATTCACTAGGATCCAATGACATCACTGAGAATGCAGCCTATCCATTCACTAGGAACCAGTGACATCACTGTGAGTGCAGCCTATCCATTCACTAAGATCCAGTGACATCACTGAGAGTGCAGCCTGTCCATTCACTAGGAACCAGTGACATCACTGTGAGTGCAGCCTATCCATTCACTAGGATCCAGTGACATCACTGAAAATGCAGCCTATCCATTCACTAGGAACCAGTGACATCACTGTGAGTGCAGCCTATCCATTCACTAGGAACCAGTGACATCACTGAGAGTGCAGCCTATCCATTCACTAGGAACCAGTGACATCACTGAGAGTGCAGCCTATCCATTCACTAGGAACCAGTGACATCACTGTGAGTGCAGCCTATCCATTCACTAGGATCCAGTGACATCACTGAGAATGCAGCCTATCCATTTACTAGGATCCAGTGACATCACTGAGAATGCAGCCTATCCATTCACTAGGAACCAGTGACATCACTGTGAGTGCAGCCTATCCATTCACTAGGATCCAGTGACATCACTGAGAGTGCAGCCTGTCCATTCACTAGGAACCAGTGACATCACTGAGAGTGCAGCCTATCCATTCACTAGGAACCAGTGACATCACTGTGAGTGCAGCCTATCCATTCACTAGGATCCAGTGACATCACTGAGAATGCAGCCTATCCATTTACTAGGATCCAGTGACATCACTGAGAATGCAGCCTATCCATTCACTAGGAACCAGTGACATCACTGTGAGTGCAGCCTATCCATTCACTAGGATCCAGTGACATCACTGAGAGTGCAGCCTGTCCATTCACTAGGAACCAGTGACATCACTGAGAGTGCAGCCTATCCATTCACTAGGAACCAGTGACATCACTGTGAGTGCAGCCTATTCATTCACTAGGATCCAGTGACATCACTGAGAGTGCAGCCTGTCCATTCACTAGGAACCAGTGACATGCAGCTTCACTTTCACTGTGAAGCAATTACAACATTTAATATAGAAACATAGAATATACATAATAGTCTTATTTTTTGCACAAATGTATTTTGTTGTTGTTGCAAAAGACAACTTCACGGTGGCAGATTCATGCTCACATTTTCATTGTGTGAGGAAGAGCAGGATGGACCATGATGCTCATACTGCAGCTACAGTAAATGCAGGCACAACGTAATCTTGCATTCCATATTGGTTCCAAATGTAATGAAATATACACACTGAGGGGGCAATTCATTTCATAGGAATGTGCATTGTAACGGTCGGGTAAAGGCTCTCAGACACATATATACTCCTTGGTCAGACTTCTTCAAAGGGTCCTTTGAAGAAGTCTGATGTGACGAAACGCGTTGGTTCCCTGCACTGACCCCCTGCCTATTTTTAAGTTAAGTCAGATCTCCTACCTTTTACAAAGATTTTTATGCTTTTATTAGTGATAAAGATTTTATGTTTTATTTCACTCTTATGTATTATTAAAAACTTGTTTGTATTCTTATACAGGTTGAGTATCCCATATCCAAATATTCCGAAATACGGAATATTCCGAAATACGGACTTTTTTGCGTGAGAGTGAGATAGTGAAACCTTTGTTTTCTGATGGCTCAATGTACACAAACTTTGTTTAATACACAAAGTTATTAAGAATATTGTATTAAATGACCTTCAGGCTGTGTGTATAAGGTGTATATGAAACATACATGAATTTTGTGAACGTACACACACTTTGTTTAATGTACAAAGGGGGTCATTCCGAGTTGTTCGCACGCAAGCTGCTTTTAGCAGCTTTACACACGCTAAGCCGCCGCCTACTGGGAGTGAATCTTAGCTTCTTAAAATTGCGTACGAAAGATTCTCTAAATTGCGACCACACACCTCTTAGCAGTTTCTGAGTAGCTCCAGACTTACTCGGCAACGGCGATCAGTTCAGGGCTTGTCATTCCTGGTTTGACGTCACAAACACACCCAGCGTTCGCCCAGACACTCCTCCATTTCTCCAGCCACTCCCGCGTTTTTCCCAGAAACGGTAGCGTTTTTTCGCACACACCCATAAAACGGCCTGTTTCCGCCCAGAAACACCCACTTCCTGTCAATCACACTCCGATCACCAGAACGAAGAAAAAACCTCGTAATGCCGTGAGTAAAAATCCTAACTGCATAGCAAATTTACTTGGTGCAGTCGCACTGCGGACATTGCGCATGCGCATTAGCGACTAATCGCTCCGTTGCGAGAAAAAAATACAGAGCGAACAACTCGGAATGACCCCCAAAGTTATTAAAATATTGGCTAAAATGAACTTCAAGCTGTTTATACTAGGTGTATATGTATCATAAATGCATTGTGTGCTTAGATTTGGGTCCTATCGCCATGATATCTCATTATGGTATGCAATTATTCCAAAATACGGAAAAATCCCATATCCAAAATACTTCTGGCCCCAAGCATTTTGGATAAGGGATACTCAACCTGTATATTTTTTGGCTCATACATTTTAAATCTAGTGGCTATATTTTAACAACACAGGTCGCCGATACCCTTATCCCCCCACTCTATATATATATATATATATATATATATATATATACAGGTTGAGTATCCCATATCCAAATATTCCGAAATACGGAATATTCCGAAATACTGACTTTTTTGAGTGAGAGTGAGATAGTGAAACCTTTGTTTTCTGATGGCTGAATGTACACAAACTTTGTTTAATACACAAAGTTATTAAGAATATTGTATTAAATGACCTTCAGGCTGTGTGTATAAGGTGTATATGAAACAAATGAATTGTGTGCTTAGATTTAGGTCCCATCACCATGATATCTCATTATGGTATGCAATTATTCCAAAATACGGAAAAATCCCATATCCAAAATACCTCTGGTCCCAAGCATTTTGGATAAGGGATACTCAACCTGTATATATATATATTTTGCACATTGTGAAAACCTCAGTGAGCCTTATTATCCGTGACAGGCCACATATTGTGTATAAATACTTGACATTGTTTGTTAAATTGGCTCTAGAGCAGTTTATAGGAGCTATCGCATTTAAAGATTTTTTTCACCACGTCCATTGGATTAACACCAGAGTTCATGAACCACGGAGAGAAGCCAGAAGGAATTCTGCCAGCTCAGCACCATTCTGCATCCAAGTAATGCTCATTTGCAGAGCTGGCACCACTGCTCTATCTGACGATGTACAATGCTCAATATAGATGCGGACACTCAGCATACAATGCGTCCTACTTCCCAGGGAACGTGCTAAAGTACAATGAGTTATTTCCATATGGTAACTGACACAACGATGTTTGGTACATTTGCAAATTCTAATTTAGTCATTCTCAGTTTCAGGGCCATATTTATCACAATCCGCTTTTTTTATTCCGATGTGATAAATATTTTTTGCAACATGAAAATGAATGTCAAATGTCAGTGCGCGGCCATGGATCAGGCCCATGCGGCACTGGGGGCCGACAGAGAGGGATCCCTCTCCTGAAGAATTTGTGATATGGTACTCTAAAATAACACCACAGTAAATCCAGCAGCACAGTAGCCCCTATAGAAACAGCGGCTCATATTGGAGATATTTGCTGCAATCCCTCCATAGTACACTGGGGATCCTTAATAGTTGCGGGAACACAGCTAGTATGATGGGGGATGCAGCCAGTTGGGGGATGCAGTGGGGATGATGGGGGATGCAGTGCTGGATTATCTATATGCTGGGAACAGCTGGTGTGATGGGGGATACAGCCAGTGTAATGGGGGGTGCTGGATTATCTATATGCTGGGTTACAGTCAGTGTAATGGGGGGTGCTGGATTATCTATATGCTGGGTTACAGTCAGTGTAATGGGGGGTGCTGGATTATCTATATGCTGGGTACAGTCAGTGTAATGAGGGGTTCTGGATTATCTATATGCTGGGTACAGTCAGTGTAATGGGGGGTGCTGGATTATCTATATGCTGGGCACAGCCAGTGTAATGGTGGGTGCTGGATTATCTATATGCTGGGCACAGATGGTGTGATGGGGGATACAGTCAGTGTAATGGGGGGTGCTGGATTATCTATATGCTGGGTACAGTCAGTGTAATGGGGGGTGCTGGATTATCTATATGCTGGGTACAGTCAGTGTAATGGGGGGTGCTGGATTATCTATATGATGGGTACAGTCAGTGTAATGGGGGGTGCTGGATTATCTATGTGCTGGGTACAGTCAGTGTAATGGGGGGTGCTGTATTATCTATATGCTGGGTACAGTCAGTGTAATGAGGGGTGCTGGATTATCTATATGCTGGGTACAGTCAGTGTAATGGGGGGTGCTGGATTATCTATATGCTGGGCACAGCTGGTGTGATGGGGGATACAGCCAGTGTCATGGGGGGTGCTGGATTATCTATATGCTGGACACAGCTAGTATGATGGGGGATACAGCCAGTGTAAATGGGGGGTGCTGGATTATCTATATGCTGGGTACAGATAGTGTAATGGCGGGTGCTGGTTATTATCTATATGCTGGGCACAGCTAGTGTGATGGGGGGTACAGCCAGTGTAATGGGGGGTGCTGGATTATCTATATGCTGGGCACAGCTGGTGTGATGGGGGATACATCCAGTGTAATGGGGGGTGCTGGATTATTATCTATATGCTGGGCACAGCTAGTGTGATGGGGGGTGCTGGTTATTATCTATATGCTGGGCACAGCTACAGTAATGTGGGTGCTGGTTATTATATATATGCTAGGCACAGCTAGTGTAATGGGGGTTGCTGGTTATTATCTATATGCTGGGCACAGCTACAGTAATGTGGGTGCTGGTTATTATATATGCTGGGCACAGCTAGTGTAATGGGGGGTGCTGGTTATTATCTATATGCTGGGCACAGCTACAGTAATGGGGGTGCTGGTTATTATATATATGCTGGGTACAGCTAGTGTAATGGGGGTGCTGGTTATTATCTATATGCTGGGCACAGCTAGTGTGATGGGGTGCTGGTTATTATCTATATGCTGGGTACAGCTAGTGTGATGGGGTGCTGGTTATTATCTATATGCTGGGCACAGCTAGTGTAATGGGGGTGCTGGTTATTATATATATGCTGGGCACAGCTAGTGTGATGGGGTGCTGGTTATTATCTATATGCTGGGTACAGCTAGTGTGATGGGGTGCTGGTTATTATCTATATGCTGGGCACAGCTAGTGTAATGGGGGTGCTGGTTATTATATATATGCTGGGCACAGCTAGTGTGATGGGGGTGCTGGTTATTATCTATATGCTGGGCACAGCTAGTGTAATTCGGGGTTACTGGTTATTATCTATACTAGGTGCTTCATCGCACCCTACGGGCGCTCTTCACACCGTCGGAAGGGGCTACGCCCCCTTAACCCCTGCACGCCTTTCTGGGGTTCAATATATGGAGTATTACCTGCATTCCTAGTTTTGATAGTGTTTGAATATTGCACAATGATAGGGCGTCCGATGGTGAAGGGGGCGTAGTCCCTTGCAACAGGAAGGGGTTTGGGGAGTGGGGACCGCGGATGGGGGAGGGGGTATGAAGGCGCTGTGGGTGGGTTAGGAGCAGGGGTGTCGCAGGTGGGGGATGGCAGCTGCAGGGCTGTTGCGGATGGAGGAGGGGTTCCGAAGGCGCTGCAGATGGGGAAGGGGTGGGTGCGGGTGTGCAGTGGATGGGGGAGGTGTCCAGGGGGTGCGGTGGGTGGGGGAGGGGTGGATGCGGGGGTAACGTGGGTGGGGGAGTGGCGGGTGCGGTGCTGTTGCGAATGGTGTAGGCGATGCGGATTGGGAAGGGCCTGCTGCGTGGGTGGGGTAGAGGATCCAAAGGTGCAGCGGGCGGGGGAGAGCCAGATGCGGGGTGTGGCGGATGGGGGAGGGGCTGCTGCAGATGGGGGAGGGGTTTGTAAGACACTGCGGGTGGAGTAGGGGGTCCGAAGGCGCAGTGGGTGGGGGTGCCACGGGTGGTGGAGGGGCAGGTGCGGGGGTTTGCGGGGGATGGGGAGGCGTCCAGGGGCGCTGCAGGTGGTGGAGGGGCAGATATCAGTGCACATAGTCTCTGTGGTAGTTAGTGAGGGTTGGTGATGGTGTGAGAGGGGTGAAGGCCAGTACACAGACAGGCAGTTAGAGAGCAGGATGAGGGTGACAGGGCATAGTGACGGGGAGTACTTAGCAGATATAGGGGTGGGCTACAGGTGTGATGTCACAGTGTGTGTACCTTTGCTCTCATGTGTGAGGTATGTGAGGTATATGTGAGGTATGTGTGAGGTATGTGTGAGGTAAGGATGTGCGGGTCGTGGTGGCCACTAACCTCCAGGCTGCTGCTGTGAGATGGTGACTGCAGAGGGAGGGAGCTCAGACCCAGAAGCAATGGGTCGTGGTCAGCATTCCTTCCTGGCCCCGTTCCGCCGCACACTGTCCGCCCCGTCTGACGGGCGTCATTCCTCCATCCTGCATGGCAGCGTCAGCTGCTGTGATCGCGGAGCATAGGTAAGCGTCCGGAGCCCTGTGGGCGGGCAGGCATGGTGTTTCCCTGGAGAGGTGCGGCGCGCGTCCTTAGGCTGCAGAGGGAGGAAGCTCCGGCCCAGCAGCAATGTTGATTAGTGCGTGTCCCGTCCTGGCGCTGTCCCGCTGCACATGCTCCGCACCGCTTGCCGCTGAGCAGGGCAGCCCTTGTCTGTATGCTGCAGATGCTGATCTAGCGGTGCCTGAGCTAGCGCCCTCTCCCTGGGGTGTGGGTGTCAGGCGGCAGGTATGGTGTGTAGGTGGGAGAGGAGCTGCGGGCGGCGACTCGCTGCCTGCAAGTACCCTCCATATCAGCGCTGTTCCCCTCCCTGCAGATAGTGTCAGTGGCCGTGGTGTACTTTTGCTAGTGGTGGCCAAGGCCGGTGCTAGGGTGTTCGGCGCCCCCCTGCAAACTATGAATTTTGCGCCCTCCCATATTCCTTTGTTGTGCATCGGGAAAAGTGGTGTGGTCTCACATCTAAGGGGCATGGCCACACAATAGTACCCCCATTTAAAATTACGCCACAATGTAGCACAATCTTATTAATCTTATACGTAATGCCCCACCCGTAGTAGTAGCGTCCTTATACGTAATGCCCCACCCGTAGTAGTAGCGTCCTTATACATAATGCCCCCCCAGTAGTAGTAGCAGTTATATGTAATGCTCCCCAACAGTAATAGTAGCGTCCTTATACATAATGCCCCCCCAGTAGTAGTAGCATCCTTATACATAATGCCCCCCCAGTAGTAGTAGCATCCTTATACATAATGCCCCCCCAGTAGTAGTAGCGTCCTAATACATAATGCCCCCCCAATAGTAGTGTCCTTATACATAATGCCCCCCCAGTAGTAGTAGCAGTTATATGTAATGCCCCACAACAGTAATAGTAGCATCCTTATACGTAATGCCCCACCCGTAGTAGTAGCATCCTTATACATAATGCCCCCCCAGTAGTAGTAGCATCCTTATACATAATGCCCCCCCAGTAGTAGTAGCGTCCTAATACATAATGCCCCCTCAATAGTAGTAGTGTCCTTATACATAATGACCCCCCCAGTAGTAGTAGCAGTTATATGTAATGCCCCCCAACAGTAATAGTAGCGTCCTTAAACGTAATGCCACCCCTGTAGTAGTAGCATCCTTATACATAATGTGCCCCCAGTAGTAGTACCGTCCTTATACATAATGCCCCCCCAGTAGTAGTAGCATCCTTACATGTAATGCCCTCCCAGTAGTAGTGTCCTTATACATAATGCCCCCCCCAGTAGTAGTAGCATCCTTACATGTAATGCCCTCCCAGTAGTAGTGTCCTTATACATAATGCCCCCCCCAGTAGTAGTAGCATCCTTACATGTAATGCCCTCCCAGTAGTAGTAGCACCGTCCTTATACATAATGCCTCCTAGAAGTAATAGAGTCCTTATACATAATGCCCCCCCCCCCAGTAGTAGTGTCCTTATATGTAATGCCCCCCAGTATTAGTAGCCTCCTTATACGGAATGTCCCCCTATAGTAGTAGCGTCCTTATACGTAATGCCCCCCATAGTAGTAGCGTCCTTATACGTAATGCCCCCCCTATAGTAGTAGCGTCCTTATACGTAATGCCCCCCCATAGTAGTAGCGTCCTTATACGTAATGCCCCCCTATAGTAGTAGCGTCCTTATACGTAATGCCCCCCCTATAGTAGTAGCGTCCTTATACGTAATGCCCCCCCTATATTAGTAGCGTCCTTGCATGTAATGGCCCCCCCAGCAGTGGCGTCCATAAAGTGCGCACACACAGACATACCTCACACACACACAATTCACACATATATACAAACACACACACCCCACCATATACACACACACACACACACACACACACACACACACACCCAGCCACCCACACCCCCCCCCCCACTATATACACACACACACACACACACACACACACCACTATATACACACACCCCCCCCCCCACTATACACACACACACACACACACACACCACTATATACACACACACACACACACACTATATACACACACACACACTATATACACACACACACACACACACACACACACACTAAGGCCCTCATTCCGAGTCGTTCGCTCGGTAATTTTCTTCGCATCGCAGTGAAATTCCGCTTAGTACGCATGCGCAATATTCGCACTGCGACTGCGCCAAGTAATTTTACAATGAAGATAGTATTTTTACTCACGGCTTTTTCTTCGCTCTGGCGAACGTAGTGTGATTGACAGGAAATGGGTGTTACTGGGCGGAAACAGGCCGTTTTATGGGCGTGTGGATAAAAACGCTACCGTTTCCGGAAAAAACGCAGGAGTGGCCGGAGAAACGGGGGAGTGTCTGGGCGAACGCTGGGTGTGTTTATGACGTCAAACCAGGAACGACAAGCACTGAACTGAACGCAGATGCCGAGTAAGTCTGAAGCTACTCTGAAACTGCTAAGTAGTTTGTAATCGCAATATTGCGAATACATCGGTCGCAATTTTAAGAAGCTAAGATACACTCCCAGTAGGCGTAGGCTTAGCGTGAGCAACTCTGCTAAATTCGCCTTGCGAGCGATCAACTCGGAATGAGGGCCTATATACACACACGCACACACATTTCTCTCTCACCCTCCACTTACCAAGTCTGGCTGGCCGTCACTGCAATGCTGATTCCACCACTGTTCAGCTGTCTGGTCCCGTGTAGCTCCGCCCCTCTATTCCGTGTAGCCCCGCCTCTCGTGACGCCGTAGCTCCGCCCCTTTTCGGGACCCCCACTGCACAGCACACAGCCCGCTGTCACAGGTGATTGGGGGGGGGGGGGGAGGACAGGCACAGCAGCCGGCAGCTAGTGGCCATCCTCACCTCCTATACTGTAAGGTAGGGTCTTGCACCTGACTGCTGCTGGCGCTGGGTATGGAGTAGCTCCCTGCAGCAGATGCAGTTGACCCCGCCCAGCTCTGTGACTCCGCCCAGCGTTACGAGCACAGACAGAGTCACAGATTAAGGCAAATATATAGGAGATATGTTAGGCACAGCTAGTGTAATAGGGGTGCTGGATTATCTATATGCTGGGCACAGTTAGTGTAATGGGGGGTGCTGGTTATTATCTATATGCTGGGCCAGCTAGTGTGATGGGGGTGCTGGATTATCTATATGCTGGGCACAGCTAGTGTAATGGGGGTGCTGGATTATCTATATGCTGGGCACAGCTAGTGTAATGGGGGTGCTGGATTATCTATATGCTGGGCACAGCTAGTGTGATGGGGGTGCTGGATTATCTATATGCTGGGCACAGTTAGTGTAATGGGGGGTGCTGGTTATTATCTATATGCTGGGCACAGCTAGTGTGATGGGGTGCTGGATTATCTATATGCTGGGCACAGCTAGTGTGATGGGGGTGCTGGATTATCTATATGCTGGGCACAGCTAGTGTAATGGGGGTGCTGGATTATCTATATGCTGGGCACAGTTAGTGTAATGGGGGGTGCTGGTTATTATCTATATGCCTGCCATTGGTAGTGTGATGGGGGATACAGCCAGTGTACTGGAGGAAGCTGGGTTATCTATATGCTTAGCACAGCATACTGTATGGGTGATAAATTGGGGTTACTCAGATACTCAAGGGAATAAATCAGAGGACATTCTATTTTCCTTCTTGTGTCTACATCGATACTCTACAACTACAGCTGTTACTTACAGCTAACAATCTCTAATATCATGTACAATATATTATTTTACTTTTTCCCCCCAAGTAAAATATGTACATGAGAAGCTTTTGGGCTCTGTGTACATTCTCATCTATTTGCATATTAGAGCGCTGATACTCTGAAGAAGTTGGTCTTCAAAGTGTCCGTTTAAGAAGTAGTTATTTTGGATTAGTGTAATTAGATTTTCAAATGTGTTAAATAAACAATTCATTGATATGACGGCTTTGTGGCTTGATGCAATAATGTGTGTTCGATGTTACAGCTTTGATCTCCAGCAGTTTGCGTTAAGCGGTGATTGATGTCTTCTGCTTTCTTTACTATTTACATTACCATGATTCTTAATTTTCTGTCTTTGTGGAATAAATTAAAGGTTTGGCTTTTGCCTGGCAAACTGATTTAATATTATCACCTATAAACTTCCTATAAACATCTTCTGATGTCAGCATACATTTCTACTCCAGGTGAATAGAGGAAAAAACGCATCTACAATAAAGAAATGGAGATGTATTGGCGGGGAAAAGGGTCAGCTGTAATTATTTATTTATTGGAAGGAGGGAAAAGGTATGGTGTTGAGGAAAAAATGGCCCTACACGCAGTATCTCCATCTTGCCCAAAAAATCCAATAAAAGGTATAGATGGGGGACAACTGACAGCCCATTGGCTGCAACCCAAGGCTTAGTTGAGGTCCAACTTGCAGCCCACCAACCACAGCTGAAGGCTTAGATGGAGTCCAACTTGCAGCCCACAAACAACAACTTAAGACTTAGATGGAGCCAACTGCCAGCCCGACGCTAACAACTAAAGGCTTAGGGTCAACTGAAAACCCATCACCAACAACTGAAGGTTTAGATTGGAGTCCAACTTGCAGACCACCATCAACAACTCAAGGCATAGATGGGGCCAACTGCCAGCACTTCACCAGCAACTCAAGGCTTAGATGAAAGCAAACTGCCAGCCCTTCACCAACAACTCAAGGCTTAGATGGAGGAGGACAACTGCCAACCTTTCACCAACAACTCAAGGCTTTGATGGGGGCCAACTGCCAGCCCTTCACCAACAACTCAAGGCTTAGATGGAGGACAACTCCAGGCCCTTTACCAACAACTCAAGGCTTAGATGGCGGCCAACTCCAGGCCCTTCACCAACAACTCAAGGCTTAGATGGCGGACAACTGTCAGACCTTCACCAACAACTCAAGGCTTAGATGGGGGCCAACTGCCAGCCCTTCACCAACAACTCAAGGCTTAAATGGGTGCCAACTGCCAGCCCTTCACCAACAACACGTGGCTTAGATGGGGGCCAACTCCAGGCCCTTCACCAACAACTCAAGGCTTAGATGGAGGACAACAGCAAGTCCTTCACCAACAACCCAAGGCTTAGATGGGGGCCAACTGCCACTCCTTCACCAACAATTCAAGGCTTAGATGGGGTCCAACTGCCAGCCTTTCACCAACAACTCAAGGTTTAGTTAGAGCCAACTGCCAGCCCTTCACCAACAACACATGGCTTAGATGGAGGCCAACTCCAGGCCCTTCACCAACAACTCAAGGCTTAGATGGAGGACAACAGCAAGTCCTTCACCAACAACTCAAGGCTTATGTGGGGACCTACTGCCAGCCTATTGTGAACAACTCAAATTATCCCAACTCCCCTGCCCATGACACACAAAAAGGCCTAAACCCATGTATTGGTGGGGGGGCAACTGAAACTGAAACGGGGGCAGCAAGACAGCCCCCGTTTCAGTTTCCCCCGCAAAACAATAATGCCAACAATCACCGTAAATTGGGGGGGAAGAGACATAGAGGCACGAGACCTCCCAACCAGGACATCATTATTATAAACCAGCAATCCAGTTCCACAACTTCACCCCCTAACTATATTAGGACTACAAAAATCAGACCATAAAGAGGAAACACCCCTTACATTTTTACCCATAGGGGGACATGTACTAAGCAGTGATAAAAGTGGAGAAGGGAGCCAGTGGAGAAGTTTCCCATGGCAACCAATCAGCTGCTCTGTTTACTTTGAAAGTATTCAAATTAGAAATGTTTCCTCAATGCTGATTGGTTACCTTGGGCAACTTCTCCACTGGCTGACTTCTCCACTTTTATCACTGCTTAGTACATGTCCCCCTTAGTCCTAAATGTATTCTCAAGGTGTGTACACCCGACATTGACTATTCAACGTAGCCGGAGCCCGGCCTCACCGATATAGTCAATGTTGGGCTGCCTGCACAGTCTCTTTTTCCTTGCGATGCCGATCCCTCATGAAACGCGCATCACATGGACTATACACACGGTGCGATATGCACTAAGGTGGTCATTTCGAGTTGTTCGCTCTGTAAATTTCTTCGCATCGCAGCGATTTTCCGCTTAGTGCGCATGCGCAATGTCCGCACTGCGACTGCGCCAAGTAAATTTGCTATGAAGTTAGGTATTTTACTCACGGCTTTTTTTTCGTTCAGGCGATCGGAGTGTGATTGACAGGAAGTGGGTGTTACTGGGCGGAAACAGGCCGTTTTATGGGCGTGTGGGAAAAAACGCTACCGTTTCTGGGAAAAACGCGGGAGTGGCTGGAGAAACGGAGGAGTGTCTGGGCGAACGCTGGGTGTGTTTGTGACGTCAAACCAGGAACGACAAGCACTGAACTGATCGCACTGGCAGAGTAAGTATCGAGCTACTCAGAAACTGCACAGAGATGTCTTATCGCAATATTGCGAATCTTTCGTTCGCAATTTTAAGAAGCTAAGATTCACTCCCAGTAGGCGGCGGCTTAGTGTGTGTAAAGCTGCTAAAAGCAGCTTGCGAGCGAACAACTCGGAATGAGGGCCTATATTTTCTTTCGATTTAAATATATAGTCAAAATCAAAAGAAATATTGCACCATGTGTACACACCTTAACACAGCCAGTGCATTCTGTCTTCCTTATTGGAGTTCCACTGCCTTAAAATGGCCTATAGCAGTGATGGGGAACCTTTGGCACTCTAACTATTGTTGAACCATGGGGATAATTCCAAGTTGATTGCAGCAGGATTTTTGATAGCAATTGGGCAAAACCATGTGCACTGCAGGGGAGGCAGATATAACATGTGCAGAGAGAGATAGATTTGGGTGTGGTGAGTTTAATCTGCAATCTAATTTGCAGTGTAAAAATAAAGCAGACAGTATTTACCCTGCACAGAAACAAAATAACCCACCCAAATCTTACTCTCTCTACACATGTTATATCTGCCTCCCCTACAGTGCACATGGTTTTGCCCAATTGCTATCAAAAATCCTGCTGCGATCAACTTGGAATTACCCCCATGTGCAGAGAGAGTTAGATTTGGGTGGGTTATATTGTCTCTGTGCAGGGTAAATACTGACTGCTTTATTTTTATACTGCAATTTAGATTTCTATTTGAACACACCCCACCCAAATCTTACTGTCTCTGCGCATATCTGCCCCCCCTGCAGTGCACTTGGTTTTGCCCATTAGAGGAAGATTTAGCTTTGCAGTCAACCTTTAATGAGGCCCTTAATGAAGAAACATGCAATTTTTTTGGAGCCAAATATGGAATGAAGCTTATATTGTAATTGTCACTTGTTAATTCTATTCTACACTCACAAATCTTCCTGCCCGTAAGTCCAGTTACCCACTGGGCCAAACAATGCTAGTGCAATTCACGTGTGAAAATGTGTATAAACACTATGGGGGATATTCAATTGTTTGAAAACTCAGTTGGGTGTCTGTTTTTTCCTATCTAATAGACAGTAAAAAACACCCAACCGACTTTTCAGACATTTGAATTCCTCCCTATATGTTTGCACAAAAGCTTGGTAGGCGGTACTCCTGTAATTGAAAGGCGTTGGGGGATTTTGGGGTTTATTTACTAAGCTTTGGATAGTGGATGGAGATAACGTACTAGCCAATCCACTCCTAACTGTTATGGTACAGGCTGGATTTGAAAAATGACAGTTAGGAGCTGATTGGCTGGTACTTTATCTCCGCCCACTTTCTCTCCATCCAAGTCTTAGTAAATAGACCTTTATATGCGCCTGCAAATTTTTCAAGAACACAATTGGCTCAGATCTTTTTACATTCATTTTTATAACTTACTCATTACAATTTGGCTTGGGCCAGGTACAGATACGTACGTGCATTTGAAGCCTACATAAAAATGATCGCAGTACGTACCCTGATGGCACCTACCACAAGTGCCAGCCCACACTACAAATTCCCAAAAAGTCCCAATAGCAGAAAAGCAGGACAGTCTCCTCGTATCGGCACTGTCCCACAGCAATCAGGACGGTTGATATGTATGTATGTAAAGTGTGCAACGAGCTTACTTGTAAGTAATAAACACATTTTTATTTGAAATATTGTGCAGCAATAAATGATAACTTCTACCGCCAATAAATGACCGATATGCCGAATAAAGGGAATTGCACTGGGTATCTGATCAGTATTGGTAAACAGGAACATAAATTCCCATAGCACCTATGTATAGCCCCGGCATAGGAGGGACAGCTGCCGGCTGTGGAAATATATCTGAGCCTGGCAGGGTGTTTCCGCTATTACTTCTGCAATATTGGTTCATGGCATTAATCACCTGACACCTTAATTACTGCTCAGTGTGAACATTTGCACTTTGCTCCCAGTGTGGCTTCCGCAACGTTCTGTGTTATATGGAGAATTCTATATGTGAGCGTCTGAGAGGTAAGCCAATATTTCCCGTCTCATTATTCTATTCTATAGCTGTTAGGTTTAGGTGTTTGGTATATAAACATTTCTCTCCCCATTGTTGCTCTGATTCAGCAAGCGTGTACTGATTGCACTATATAGCCCAGCAAGGAAATACAGACAGACACCTTTATACGGTAATATAATTGCTACAAACCACTTTGAACAAAATGTGCATTTGCTGCAAATAAAATGGGGAAACTGGGATGTTAATAACAGATGTTTCTCCCTGATCTTGTCAGACTGGTGTATTTAATATCTGTTGACAGACACCTGTAGGGACTTTATTTTCTGTTGGAAGACTGGATGGAAATGTGTGAAAAGCAGAACACAGGCGGTAGATTTGCTGTGTACGTGAATTTAAACTTGCAAATTGTGGGGAAATTGTGGCTTTCTCTGGAGGTTTTGGGAAAACGCATCAAAGCTTGTGACTGACAAATGGAGAATAATGACAAGGAGACCTAAATCTTAGAACAACAAAGGCAGCAAAATGTTACCCAGCCCCACAGTCTATGCATGGCACGTAAAGGGGCCGATCCAGTAACCTGCGCTAAGCGGAGGTTTAACCACGAGTTGGATTACCGCACACGTCACGGGCTATTTTCAGCTTGCGCGCTCCTGATTCCCTCGCTATTCAGTTAGGAAATGATTATCGCGGCGGTCACGCAGTAATTCTGCATGGTTTTACCCATGATAAGGGTGAGAAAAAGAAAATCACCCTGAACCCCAAAAACGTGGCCAATAAGAGAGCACTATAGTAGAGAAGTGTGGGGCTCGTATAAGGTGTTAAATGGTTGATTTTTGCATTTTATTAACAGTGGAAAAATTATCTTTAACGTGGTATTCAGCAAATTAAAGCCTCTAATGAATGCAGGCTGCATTAAAATGTACAGTAAGGTGATTTCTACATCATTTTAAGGTACTTTGAAAAATAACTAAAAATGACATATAACTGCCAGCTGCAAGATCAGAATCTCATACAATATTCCACCTACCTGTCCTACATCCTTTATCCCATAATCCATGATGGGCCTAATTCAGACCTGATTGCAGCAGCAATATTGTTCTCTAATGGCAAAACCATGGGCCTAATTCAGCAAATGTAGCACATCTACGATCAGTTACTCAGACATGCCGGGGGACACCCAGCACAGGGCTAGTCTGCTCCGCATGTCTGGCCCGATCCCCCCACACAGGTACAAAAACATTGCACGGCAACAATCAGCGCAGCCGCCACGGCCCGCCCCACCAACGGTCCAGGCGTGCCTCCGTTGTCTGGACCGTGCCCCACCAACAGCGTTCTAACGCAGAGGCGGAGGCAATCGCGTCCCTGAGATGGTGATAGCATCTCACTGGGCTCCCGGGGTGCGCACATGCATTGCGCCCATTACGCATGCGCACTGCACAAAGTAATTCGGACTGCGATCGCTAGCGCTGCAGCGATGCAGTCTGAATTACCCCCTATGTGCACTGCAGAGGGGGCAGATATAAAATGTGCAATGGAGTTGTATTTGGGTGGGTTATGTTGTTTCTGTGCAGGGTAAATACTGACTGCTTTATTTTTACACTGCGATTTAGATTTTAATTTGAACACACCCCACCCAAATCTAACTCTCTCTGCACATGTTATATCTGAACCCCTGCAGGGCACATGGTTTTGCCCATTAGAGGACAAATTTGCTGCTGCGATCAGGTCTGAATTAGGCCCTTTATGTAGACATGGATGATAGTGATGTGTGCGCACAGTGATTGGACGCTGCTACTGTTTGAACGCAGTGATTGTGATGTGTGCGCAGTGATTGGATGATGGTGATATGTGAGTGCACAGATTGGATGATGATAATGTGTGCACAGTTATTGGATGATGATATGTGCACAGTGATTGGGTGATGATGCTGTGTGCAGGCAGTGATTGGATGATGATGATGGTGATGTGTGAGTGCAGCGATTGGATGATGATGTGTGCACAGTGATTGGGTGAAGATGCTGTGTGTGCACAGTGATTGGATGATGGTAATGCGTGCACATGTACTGTAGCAGTTGATAATTGATCAGATTGTATAAGTATAAATGCCCACTAGCTGTATGGAAGCCTCAACCTACTGAGGTGTCCTGCATGTCTGAAGGTGGATTGGCCTGACTAGGTGGGAAAAAGGAGTGCAAATTGTCAGTCTGTATGAATATAGAGTTATAAATGGTTCCACTATGACCAAGGATTTAAGAATAAACATTTAGTTCATCAGCACCCTCAGATCCTTAAATACTATGTGCTGCAATGGACATTTGTACAATCTGATTGGGTTGTTTTTCCTCAACCAAGTCATAACAGATGAGCAGGTCTCTTTCAATACTACATATGTGGAGGTCCAACAGGAGCCCCTGCCAACAAAATACAGTACTCATATAGGGATGGACAGTACAACCAAAACAAATATGTTTTTTCTA